>NC_045168.1:3181857-3269357 GCF_900700415.2 Clupea harengus
TGTATATTTAAATGTAAAGGTGATGTTCTGTATGCTGATACTGGTATAGTTGGCAAGGAAAAGGGTTATTTAGCAGGACGTCATGTGCGCCACAAGCACAGAGTGATGGATAATGATGATAACCGTTGCATTATTGCTTGTCAATAACAATAGAAAATCCATTTCAAACAAAGCGATTTATAAAATTATAACATTTCTGTCAAAGTTAGATTTATGCTTTAATATACTGCATTTCAGGCAAATTGCAGATCACTTCTATCAGTGTAGTCAATATCTTTTGCATCTTGTTGAATATTGCACAGGAGCATTTTGAAAGACAAACCTAATTGCATTTCCTCTTCACAGTATTTCTGTCCTTTTATAATTCTTGAACATAGCATTTGTATCATACTCACATCATATTTATCTTTTTCCATTTCTAATTTTGGTATAACTCGGAATGTTGCTATGCTTCACCAATTGTGTACTCTGGAAAAACACCTAGATCCCCTTAGGGTTCTTAGACCAGTTTCTCCCTCACCCCATGCAGTCGTGGACAAGGAAAGATGAGATGAGATTGATGATATTGACGCCTTTTGGCGGTCTCAGAGGCACAATGTGCCATCTTGTGCCATCATCTCTTGTGCCATTCTGCGGAGACATGCCACAAACACATGCCACCCGGTTAGACAGGAGGGCCTGACACCCTCCCGCCAGTCGCCCCAATAAGCCTGCTGCGCATCCCATAATGAGGCCAGTGGTGTGTCACACGTGTCATGCATGGAATGCTCCAGATGTCAGGGAAGCGCCTCCACATCATGACAAATATACGGACAATGCACACACACACACACACACACACACACACACACACATATTCTCACACACATAAACACACACACACACATGGACAGACACGCATATGCACACACACACACACACACAGATACACAAACACACCCACACTTACACGCCTTTGCACGCACAATCCCCGTTTTTTTATACCTCCAGTGCTAGCCACTCACTCATTCACTCCTGACCCCCCCCCCCCCCCCCCCCCCCTCCCCCCGCCCATCAGTAAAACACAAAATCCCCGCCCTTTGCACGCGGTGGAGGACAATGAAATTGAAGCAGCCACCCTGCCGCACAGTCGGGCTCTCGTGAGGATGCTGGAGTAGCGGCTTTTATCTTCCTTAAATCAGTGCGGATAAACGCAGCCCGGCGAGAGGATTTCTCATGCCTTCATGAATATTTGATACTCCCCAAGAATCGCAGAATTAAAGAGGACCCCGTGTCTGTTCTCTTACGAGGCTCAAGATGGAGCTCGACAAGGTGCTCTGTGGTAATCGTCAGTTTTGTACACATTAAGACAAATCTCCAAAGGGCCAAATCTCCGCAGCGCCTTCAAACACTTTAACTGCTTCTGTAGAAAACAATGAGCATATAAAGGACACGGCTTTCGGTTCTTTAATATTGCAATACAGAGGTATTACACCTCACAAGATATTACAAGATATTATTTCCTACAAAAGGAATATTGCTGTCAGGGGAATTTAAATCTTTTGATAATTGACTCATTCAATAAACCCACAGTCATGTTCTCCCTGAATGCACTCTTCATGGTTACGTCGACCGATACTCTGAATTAATTTCAAAACACTGACGTGGGAGAAGAGAGTGAGTGAATTGGTCCTAATGTTAATAGCTTTTGGCCTGGATATTCATCAGGTTCACGACAGCCAGCTGGAGAACTATGGCGTCTGTGAAAAAGATGAAAGAAAAGAGACTAAATCTCCGACATCAGTCTTCCTCTCCTGGTGTTTATGTGTTCTGATGGCTGCGTTTGTCACTGTTCGCCTCATTCCTCGCTAAGTTCAATTTCCCAAAAACGCAGAGCTGTTTTGAACCCCGCTCTTGTGCGTCTCCGTCTCGAAATTAAACAGGGTTAGGAGAACAATGCTTGCCGTGTTCCTGAAAGCTCCCTGCAGGGGCGGGTGGGATGGGGCGGGGGGCTCCTGAGCCTCTCACGGGGAGCCTCTCTCTCCCAGCGCACCTTGACGTGGGATGAAATATTGGTTTTCACATTAGCAGCTAATAAGTAGGAGCAGCATCTGCGTGGTGACATCTTTCATGTGTCCAATTACAGCGAGATCCCAAAAATCGCATTCACCTTTCCTCTTCTTTAATTATTGCATTACCACCCTGCTATGGTGTGCCAGACCCAGCCATATTAGTTTTTATAGACGACTATCTTGTCTGTCCTTGTTCCAGCCTTCCATATTGCCTCTCTAATGGGAAGAAGAAAAAAACACAGAGTCCAGGGGCAGAAGAAAGGCTTTTTAGATGTTAACTTTAATGCATAATATATTTCAGCCGACCTCACACCTACACATCTAAATAAAGTGGATGATGTGCTTTAAGAAGCAAATGCTGGCAACACACAGGGAAAAGATAATTGCTGGATATATGCACTCTCCTCCCATAAAAGAAAGACACAGCCATTATTTCAAGGGAGGACTTTTCCACAAGCCGGGCTGTCTGTGCCTATCAAATCACAGAGTAGAAGTATTTTTATCCAGCCTCCACTGAACATTTTCTCAAAGATACAGAGGTTTATTTTCTGGTGCTCGAAAAAAACACTCAAGAATTGGTCATCTGACTTTTCAGCACACCACAAACACCACTACCCACCACTCCACTAAGCACATTATTTAGGCCATAACTTAAAGAGGACCTATTATGCTCATTTCTAATGTTCATAATTTTATTTTTGGGGTCTATTAGAATTTATTGACATGCTTCAATGTTCCAAAAGCTTTATCCTGTACAAACATACTGTACATCTCTGTTCACCCTCTGTCTGAGTTACTCCCTCTGGCATATGCATTGAGCTTTGCCATTTACCAGCACAAAAAGCTATCTACCACTAAAGGAAAGGAGAAAAAATGAAAAACATAAGAGATCCTCTTTAAAGAAATGGCTGTGCTCAAATGAGACAATAGATTAAGTGTTTGGCAACATGCAGTGGCATTCCAGCTCTGCGTGGGATTGTGTGCCACCCTGTATATATACTTATTTACACCTTAGAATAATGAGCTAAACACTGTACTCATCAACAATAATAAACTATTGGTGAGAGATTATTCAGACAATACATATGACCAAATCCAAAAAACACTGAAGCAAGTAATCTAGATGTATGGAATGCACATGTTTAGGGGTAAATATGATCCCTTTCGTTAATCCTTCAGAGTGGCACTATTGGCCTGGAGAGTAGTCTTTGACAACAATAAAGAAACTGCTGAATGCTGAATCTTTAATATGCTCAAAAGCCTTTGTGTCTATGTGTGTATGTATGTATGTATGTATGTATGTATGTATGTATGTATGTATGTATGTATGTATGTATGTATATCTTAATATGGACGCACACTTCCAAAGGCTACTGTGAGTCAGGTAATCTAAGCAGCATCACAGAGATATAATCCCCTCTAAGGTTCCTTAGTGAGCCTTCTGCCTTTTTCAGAGGAGATCGGCACCGTGCCTAATCAAAGGCTTTTGTTGATACATATACTTGAAACCAGTATTTTCTTACTTCCTGCAGTTGAGCGGTCTTTGGCATTATTATCTAGTGATGACGTCGGTATTGCATTGAGAGTCACGCCCTTCACTATGTGACTGGCAAATGAGGAATGCATTAGATTACACTATTGATGAGACTCAGGAGGTAGTGAGGCAGATGACTGTGCAGAGAGGTTATAGCATGTGAACACACATTTTGAGAAACTGTATTTTGCATCATGCTGAGGAGTGCGTGTGTGTGTGTGTGTGTGTGTGTGTGTGTGTGTGTGTGTGTGTGTGTGTGTGTGTGTGTGTGCGTGTGCGTGTGCGTGTGCGTGTGCGTGTGCGTGTGCGTGTGCGTTTGTGTGTGTGTGTGTTTGTGTGTGTGTGTGTGTGTGTGTGTGTGTGTGTGTGTGTGTGTGTGTGTGTACTGTTTTAGTATTAACATGTGTTATCTGTATGTACCACTTCAAATGACAAAAATGTATTTAGCATGTAATTAGTATTTGCTAATCTTGTCTCAAGGCTAATTTAGTCTAATGACTAAATCTGGATGAAATGGGGAGAAAAAGGCTATGATAATAAAATGTGCCATATTGTAAAATGTTAATGCTTTAGCTTGAAGTTCTAATGAGGCTGGAAATGAAAAAGACATGTTTCCAACCAGAGAAGGGGTGGAGGAGAAGGAGAAGAAAATCAGTGTTGATGAGGTGACATGTTTTTAATTCTGTATTAACATCTTCCTGCTAGTGGTAAACAGAGTAAGCATTAGGAATTCATTACATTGATCTACGGATGCGGAATCTCTTAGGAAAATGAGATTCCCCTCCTTTTTTTTTTTATCGGACTGCTAATTATTGAAAACAAGATTTGTCTCTGATTAAACATGCAGGTCATTTGCGGGCAGAGCCACATTGACATCCAGTGTTCACCCGCAGGTTATGCCAAGCCTGTCTGCCTCACGCCCATTAGCATCACGTTTCCTTTTCAATGGCATTGGTTCCAACGTGGAGGATTACAATGAAATGGCTTCAGGTTGAAAGGCGCTCAGAGTCAAGAGGACTTAAATGCACCCTGTTGCAGCAACTGTACACAATGGGAGGCTGTTAACTAACATTTTATCCCCTTAATTTCCCCTTTCTGTCAAATGTATTCATCTAGATTTTCACATTTCCATATGAAAAAGGTTAGAGATATGTCTTTAACTCCGTCTTTGGCTGCCACCTGATTCCAGTTCATATGAAAATACCATCTCTTTCAATCATATCGTCAAAACGGCAAGCGGTGATGAACAAGTGACCTTTCCTCTGTCTTGCCCTTCACTTTAGCGGAGGTTCAGACTGAGCAACAGCTGATGGTGTGATTGAGATGGCCTGTGTCTCGGGTGATGGATGCACAGAACAGCACTCATCTCCAGCAAAATCTCCACCAGGCGCATGGATGTCTTCTGTTTGTGAAGGTGGAAACAGGGTGTCTGTCTGTGATCTGATGTGACACACTGATCAGCACAGGACTTCCTGGAAGTCACAACGCTTGCGTTTCTTGTGTGTGTCAGGGGCTTTTGAAATCCCATCTGAACAAAACAACATGAAGACAAATGACACTTGGAAAACCATCTGAAACAAACAAATGGATTCACATTATGTAGATTAATAAATACTTGGATGTCATCATCAATGCCAACTCATTACTTTAATACTGTTAAAATACTGAGAGCAGTTGTGTCCCTTTGATAGAAATGATTGCCCATGATGAAAAGGATTATTGCACCATGATGTGATGGCTTCAAGCAGCATTATGGAGGTTTGGTCTAAAACCAGTGTGTTATCTAGCTAAAAACACTGCAAGGCCCCTGCAAACACCACCAACAGCTCAGCTGGCACTGACCAAAGCTTACTAATGCTACTAAGTAGTGTCTTTTCATGATATAATTGGTGATGCCGTGCTGTGAAGGCTTTTCTTACTTTTTCACAGGGGTGTTCCGTCTCGGACCACAGAACTCCATAGTGCTCAGCCTGGAAGTCTGGTGGGAATGGCAGGTGTATTTATCTGTCCTTCACATGACCGCAAACCATACAAATGAATTTGAAAATGACACCAAAGAGTAGTTACCTACAAAAACAGGCCTCAAAAAGCAGCAAGTTGTTGCATAGTGTTGCTTTAATATAATGAATCTTTGTGTTAGAAATGTCCTGCATCTACAGGAGGAGGTGGGTTGGTTTGGGTCGGGGGGTAGGGTAGGGTGGGGTGTGGTTGTCTGCTATTCTCTGTGTCTATCTCTCATAGACATGTCAAAATCCCAGGAGGTGAAAAGTAATTGCTCATTTTGAAGATACGGCACCTCGTGACCAAGTAGCCTTTGAAATATTTATATTTTCTCCAGACTTGTTTATCAGTCAGATATATTGAAATTTGATGTAGAGCCACGTCAGGTCCCAGACGTGCTGCCTTTGAGCATACCCTCTCGAAATATATCACCACGCAAATCTGCTCAGCTATTTAAAAACAACCATGCATTATGGCTTTTCAACAGGGGCTTTCGGGCGAGTATCATTTAATATTTCTGTGTCATACCCTGTGCCCTGTTGTAGTGATACAAGAGAGAGGTAACATACAGAGGTCCTCTAAGGAAGCATTATGGTTAATTGAATACAGGAGAATTTAAAAGTTATTGATTACAGCGACTGCCTTTTCTATCCTTTATTGCCGTCCATCATGGCAACAGAATAACAATTCGTCTGACAATGGATTCGATTAACATGCTGAGTCATTGCTCGTAATATTGCTGACTCATAAATCAAGTAGTGCTTGTTTTTTTTCTTTTCTTTCTGTTATCGCCTGTGCCAAAAAATCCTTACACTAGAATCCAACATCCCACATATTTTTAACTCATTGAAATTCAGCGTCCATTTCTTCTTTTTCAATATTCAAATCCAGAGTGAGCTGTGAATACACTCAAAGCTCCTTCTGTTATACAGTGGAAAGCTGAGTTCTTCATGCGCTGCAGCACTGACCCCAAATTAATTTAGAAGGGATAGGTTAGTGGGCAATTACTTATTCATTTATTTTCTTATAAAACACCTCTACACAAATCCGATAACTTGGTACAGTAAATTCCTAGGTCTGCTCAATCGCAGATGTCTTTTGGCTTCTCCGTGGTCTCATTTGCATATGTTCATGATTTGCATTGTACCTGGGGACGTGTAAATATCAACAAAATGCAGACAGTGCAACATTTTCACAATTACCGCATATCAGTGTAGTACAATCTCAACCGGCTGTGTCTTCCATAATGACTAAAAACCTTAGGGTGGGTGAGTTAACTCATATGTGTAGCACATGATAATCACACCAGCTTTTAAAAAAACATGGAAGGAAGGAAGAGTGGCCTATACAAACTGTGAAGTGTCGATCTAAGCTGTCAGAAACAGGAATCAGTTTCTCCTACCACTGGTAACGTCAACATGCCAACCGTCAAAGACCCAGTTGGGTCAAATAGATGCATTATTAAAAGGGAGTGCCTACCATTTTTTCCTTGTAACCATACAAGATATTTTTTCATTAAGAAAACCTCTGTGTACGTGATAAGACAACAGCAATTTAAAAATAAAAATAAAAAGCAGTGCGCGGCTCTCAAACGTGTGTGTGTGTTGTTGCTGTTGGGGTTCCCATGGATAGTGCTGAGCTCAGGTGTTTGCCCATTGCATCCTGGGAGCTGACACATTCAGATGAAATCAGGTGATCCTCACAGAGGGAACCGAATTTACTATAGGCTCTTTTAACGGCCTCAGCAAAAACTTTGTTTCATGAACAAAATACAAACGAGGCCTTTAATAATATTTCAAGATAAATGCCTCACTTTCTTGGGAAATTAAGCTTGGTGTTTTTTTTTTTTTTTTTTTTTTCGTTTTGCAAGCCTTGCAGAATTTCTAAACTGAATTATGGAGCAATTTGCTGTGTCTTTGATGTGGTAAATATGAAGGCATGGAAAAGCCTACAGACTGCAGGGGGAAAGAGTGATCAAGGTTGAAGCCGCTAGAAAACAGAGAAACAAGTCTTTCGCTGGTGGGGCTTCCGCACACAAAACTGCTTAGTTCAGTGTCCACCGGATCTCCATGTACACGATTATACCGCTGTGGATAGAAAAAATGATGACTATTCAGCAACGCGGCAGGCTGCTGACTCCATAACCTCCGGAAGAGGACACTGGTGTTCGAAGGCGGAACCCTGCAGGGGGTGATAGGCGGTCTAATGAGTGAGAGTATTGAAGACATTTATCTGAGGACAATGTGGCTGGTGCTCCACACAATTAGAATTTGTTTGCTGGTAGGCGCCCACTTAGTCACTATACAAGCATCTTATGGTTGTGTAATTGCTTGGATCAACTGCTGTGAGAGCTGGGGTTTTTTTTGGGGGGGGGGAGTCAGTTTAACATTTTCGAGCCCTGCGTGGAGGAAATTGCATAATGTGCACGTAGCCTTTTTCCACAGCCAATCACAGGCGAGTATGAGTAATCGCCATTGATGCGTCGGGAGAATTTCATCTTACAACTGTTGATCAATAGTGGTGTTCTATTGGTGGGTGCTTTGGTATGGGTGCCAGAGCTCAGCAGCTGCTGGGAATTAAATTAGAGGAAGGGAGGGAGGCAGGACTGATGAAGAGTATCAATCATTCTGTCTCTCGCGTGAAGTTATTTGTGGGTAGACAGAATCGGCAATAATGAAAGCTCACTTGTTTTCACCACAAAGGGCTTGTGGGTACATTTTGTTCAGAAAGGGATGGATGAAAGAAAGAAAGTTAGAAAAAAAATAAGGAAATAAAGCTAGATTTAACAAATTAACTAACAAATGAGTATAGAACCATAGTCTAAAAAAGAACAGAACAATAAGCGCGCACTAGAAAAAGAAAAAGAAGGAAAATGAAGTACATCCCCCCTACAAGACGTAAAAAAAAATTGTTCTCAAGCTTTAATGTGTCTTTTATGTTCACGGCAAAAAGTGCAGTTTCTTCCACTGCGCATTATTGCCTCCACTCCTGGATGTCCCACGGCGCAGGTAAAGACTGCTGTGTCAGGTCAGTTTTATTACCAGGATTAACAGAATTACAGCTGTACTGTAACATGGAGCTTTTTTTGTAGTATGTGCGCTCTCTTCCTGTTTAGGTCATCATGTGACATCCCAGGACCAATAAGAACCCAGTAAACTCCTGCTCAGGCCCCTCCCATTCCCAGAGCACATTTAAAGGAGAGTAATCATCCCTTCTCTCAAAATGTGGGACTTGAATCGCATTACTTCTCCCACAAAAAGAATAAAAAAGGGGGGGAAAAAGGTGTTGAGGAAGCTTGTGATATAAGATTTTAACTGAGATTGATCGAACCCAGGAGGTCAAATATCTCCAGTTTGCCACAGTTATCTGAGGTATGGGATAGATTTAGAACTGAATACACCATGCAAGCTGAGAATTGGGGGACCACACCGTTAGTGCTTTTGGGGGGGGGCAATAGTCGCTGACTCACTGGCTCCCCCATCAAGTCAAACTCTGGAATAGCAGTTTGTCAGAGCAGGTCATGGCTGCTTCTCTTCAGCTCCAGTTTGGCAGCCTTTGTCAGACGCCAGAAGGGTAGCGGCGTGAAGGACTGCTGTTGTTGGAGATGTGTGAGTGGGTGGACTGTGGTAACTCTGGACTGAAATTGTGATGTGGGATTTAATGACGCCTCTCTTTAGGCTCCTCTAATTATGCATGCAGGCAACCTGTGCCTGCCGGTGATACTCCCTGGATTTTGACTGCAATTAAAGACCCGTGATGCCCAGGATCTCGAGTCAAACACGGCTCCGCAGTGAGCTACGGACAAGATTAGAGCTCACTTTACTGAGGTTTTGTTTACTGAGGTGAAGAAGAGAGAAGAGAGGAGTCCACCTTCACTGCTCATTTTTCTATGTGATATCAAAATCAAAAATGATATTCGACATAAGAAAACAAACGGGAGAAATATTGCTTCCACATTTTACATCAGTGATAAATATTCACTCTTCACACCAGTGTCATAGCCATTACACACAACACGGCCTCCAACACCTCCCACCCAGGGGGTATCTATCCTTGGGGGACAGAACATATATATGAACCGTCCCATTGAATCCTTTTAGTTGTCTAATAAGGCCAAAGGGAAATGATAGACACTGTAGCAGTCTAATAAATGTGGCGTGTGTCGTCATTAACTGAATATATAATTAATAAAGGGGCACAGCCACAGCTTTCTATGAGCGATATTTTACCACCATAAGCCATCCCTTTTCAATCAGAAGGCAGCTTGAACAGCTATAGCTGGGTGGTGTGATGTTGAAGGCTTCAGGACCAAACAAATGGAATAAGCCATGCAATCACAAAGCCAAACACTGCTGTGTAGCGGAAACAAAAGGAGAGTATATGAGTGTGTGTGAGTGTGCATGTGTGAATGTGTGTGTGTGTGTGTGTGTGTGTGTGTGTGTGTGTGTGTGTGTATGTGTGGGTGTGTGTGTGTGTATGTGTGTGTGTGTGTGTGTGTGTGTGTGTGTGTGTGTGTGTGTGTGTGTGTGTGTATGTGTGGGTGTGTGTGTGTGTATGTGTGTGTGTGTGTGTGTGTGTGTGTGTGTGTGTGTGTGTGTGTGTGTGTGTGTGTGTGACGAGACAGAGAAAGAGGCAGAGAGAGAGAGAGAAAAAAAATTGCATTTTACAGATTGGAGTGGGTGAGTTTCAATCTGAAGAACTGTGGGACTAGCAGGAGTACGAGTTGCACTGTGCGTATCTTATTTTGCCACTGGGTGAAATTGTGTTTTTAAACGAAAAAACAATGAATGAGCGAAAGAACGAACAGCCCCTTTAAGATGCACCACCCTTGGGAAGCGGCTTTCTAGTGACTGGTGGTGGTTCTAGGGAATATGGGAAGATTTAAGGAATGCCTAAACTCTGTAAACTGGTTTATGGAAATAGATGGGATAATTGCATCAGCCTCCACTGAGAATCCCAGTCTTCGTCTTAGGAGAGCCCACAAATGTATGATCGTTTCTACACAGTTCACACACATAAATAAATCTCAGGATTTGCATAAGAATGTCCTATACACATATTAAACACAAATATGGGAATATGCCTCCTTGATAGATGGCCTTGCTTCCAGTATTGTGTTATTATAACAAATGGATCATTATCATCTTTTATCTATAGTAATAACACAACTGTTTCTCTCTAATCAATCCCAATTAAAATTAAAATCAAATATTCTGAAAGATTGAGACATTACCACAGATTAATAACAAAGGCTAATCCTTGGTGGGTCCACTCAGGCTCTGTTCATTAATCAAAATAACTCAGGAAGGACAAAGAGAGAGAGGGAGAGAGCAAGAGAGAGGGAGAGAGAGAGAGAAAGAGAGAAAAGGAGAGAAAGACACAGAGACAGAGAGAGAGAGAGAGAGAAGAATAACATTTGTCAACAGGGTCTTGCAGCACGATGTGCCACCAGCAAATGACTTTACCGGAATCAGTTATTATGGAAGCAAATAATCAAATACGAATAATTGGCGGCACTGGATATTAGGCTACGCGGCGGAGGCCCTTATGTGTGGTGAGAAGGGAGTACCGGGCGGAGGGGAGAGGGGAGAGATGAGAGCGGTACGGACGCAGGCGGCAGGGCAGAGAGGCACCCGCGTGGGGAAGGAGCGCGAGGAGGAGGAGGAGGAGTAGGAGGCGCAGCAGGGGGGGGTTAGTTCATCAGGCGCGCTGCCTGCTCCGTGCGGCTCGACGTCGACAGTCCTCCAGCTTGAAGAGGTCCTTGTGCGCTCTGCTCAGATCCCCAATAGGAAATGCAAATGAGTTGCCACGGACGTGGCACTCGCGACATGGAACATGGACACACACCCATACACACACACACACTCACACACGGTACTCCTTGTTGTAGGGTATCATATGCTAATCATCCAGGACTGACAGCTGTTATTTTGGAATCACAATGGCTAATCAAACTGGCTGTGTGTGTGTGTGTGTGTGCGTGTGTGTGTGTGGCTCAGTGTTAATTTCGTTGACGAAAACTATGACGAAAAATATTCGTTAACGACCTTTTTCCCGTGACTAAGACGAGACTCAAGACGTGACGAAAACGGATCTTTATAAATAAAAACTATGACTAAATCTATTTTAACTTTCGTTGACGAGACGAGACGAGACGAAAATGTTGTTGGTTGACTAAGTCACAATTGTTTTTTTTTTCTAAACTTGTATGCACATCATTGGTTGAATGTTGCCCGGTCCTGTATCTATCCCTCCTCCACTCCCTGAGATGGCCAGACATGCAAGTGACGCCCTATGGCCTAACGTTATGATGGCTGAAGTTCAAGCACTCGGTACTGGAAGACAAATAAGAATAGATATCTGGACAGTCTTAAATTATAACTTGACAGAAAATAAAACACAATACACCGCAATAACCGGAGAGAAACCGTGTGGCTTCAAAATAGATGGGAAGAACACAACAAGAGGCACCTGAAAGCGCACAAGACAACCCTGCCATTTATGCCAAGGTAAATTAGCTAGTAACTGTCAATGATAATTAGCTAATGTTAACTAGTTATTCGAATATATTAGCCAACGTTAAGTTAACTTCAAAGGGGCAGTCGAGTGTATAGGTTGTGTCAGCTTGGATAACTAGCTAGTCATTTTCGATTGAAACCTCCCGTTTGGCTTGGCAAATGAGTTCCAAAACTTTTAGCTAGCTAACGTTGGCTAACTATGAGGTAGCATAGCTAAGTTATACTAGCTATCGATAACTAGATAGTAAACACATTGCAGAATGGACTATAGGACAGGCCACGCATGACATTAATCAAGAAAAAATAAATGAATATGTGATTGGTTTACATATCCTTGTCTATTTATGCAATTGTTATTAGCACTACTTTCAACTCTCAAACTATCCGTCTAGCTAAATACTGTATGTTGGTTATCAGATTGCACAGCAATTCATATGGAGGATATGTGGTTGATTTAACTAAGGCCAGGTAGGCATAGTAGTTGTATTGTGTTATCAGATCATTTGAATCTTCAAAATCTAGACTTGATATTCTCTTATATTTTAATGATAATACTGTTAATTAAGTATTGCCTTAAAATTATTATTTACATTGAATTCATTGGAATTCAGCTGTAGGCATAGGAGACCTGTATCTTAGAGACTAATTGCATCTACAGTTTACGTACTGCAAGCTTGACTATTATGCAGTTGTTGACACAACACAAGGGGTCCCCGGGCCTGACAAGGGATGGAAAGGAGTTTAATGTGACTATAAGATGGACTTAATTTTTAGTTTAATGTGACTAAAACTAGACTAAAATGTAATGAGACTTCGTCGACTAAAACTAGACTAAAATGTTCTGAGTTTTCGTCGACGAAAACTAGACTAAAACTAAGCAGGATAAAAATGACTAAAAGTGACTAAAACTAATATGCATTTTCATCTAAAGACTAAGACTAAATCTAAAATAGCTGCCAAAATTAACACTGGTGTGGCTCTGTATGTTTCTGCCTACATATCTCCCCGCCCCCACAAAAATGGGTTTCTCTCAACCAGAACTACACTTATGCTCGAATAGAAATAAAGTACATGAACTCCATCCCCAACCACCATGTCAGCCCGTGTGCCTCAACACATGTAAAGGATTGGTTAAAATAACAATAGGAAATGTAATACAGTGCTGACATGATTGGCCTTTCTCGATTCCACAGAGCACACAGCTTCACCTCATGGGCACGATAAATCTAGATCGCCTACTCTCATGTAAATGACATCTGTCTATTTTCTTTCCGGTAGACATAACAAAGAAACCTCAAGGGAAGCTCCGTTCCAAGTGTCCTGGTAATGGCAAGAGACAGCGAGGTGAGCTTTGAACAACACTGAAGTGAAGACCCTAAAATACACCTCAGCAAAGCCCACATAAAAATGTAAATAATGCCCAAATAGGGGCAGTAATACACACAGACTCTACGCTGTGCAGGGGGAACAAAATATAAACTGGTCACAATTTTTTTGTAATTTAAATGTTTTGCTACACTAACTTTGAAGTTCTTTACACTGCCACTCACACGGACGACTAGTAATATGCCAAGACAGGGCCACCCATCTCTGAGGTTCTGACTGCTGCGGGTGTTATGGGAAGAACATGCCCTCATTTTACTCAATGTTCTCCAGTAACCCAGAACCTACTCCAAAATAACCACTTATACAGATATTCACTCCAGTTTGAATTTGGAGCCTGTACTGGGTAGCAGTACTGTTTGTGTGTGTGTGTGTGTGTGTGTGTGTGTGTGTGTCTGTGTGTGTGTGTGTGTGTGTGTGTGTGTGTGTGTGCACTCTATGTGGCCGTCCTCTCAGAGAAATTAAATAAGACAGGATGGCACTGCTTCAGACACTCAGAGTGAGAGAGAGCGAGAGAGAGAGAGAGAGTGAGAGAGAAGAGAGAGAGAAAGAGAAAGAGACTGTGCTCTGAGACATGGGAATGATGCCCTCGCTAATTGAATGCCAAGCACTGAGAGCCTTCCGGGAGTCCGGCCCTCACGCTCCGGAGCTGTGCGGAGCGCCTCATATTTACTGAAAATCACATTTTTACAAACAACTCTGAGACCCCTTGAAAGAGGCTGGAGACTCCTTGAGAGTCGGGGGCTTGTGTGTAAGAAAGTGAGAGGAACAGCTTGGCAGCCTCCCAAGAGGTAAACCTGCAGACAATCCACAGCTGCTGTTGGGGCTTGTTGTTTTTAAAATATTCACATGTTTAATTAGGAGAAAGTGCTCTTATTATAAACACCTTTTGTGTATGTGTGTGTTTCTGCGTATGACTGTGTCTCTGTGTGTGTGTGTGTGTGTGTGTGTGTGTGTGTGTGTGTGTGTGTGTGTGTGTGTGTGTGTGTGTGTGTGTGTGTGTGTGTGTGTGTGTGTGTGTGTGTGTGTGTGTGTGTGTGTGTGTGTGTGTGTGTGTGTGTGTGTGTGTGTGTGTGTGTGTGTGTGTGTGTGTGTGGAGCCCAGAGTCAACATGCAGGTCAGATGCAGAGGAAGTCTATGCTGCAGCTTTGGGGTGGATATCATCTGTTAGCTTTGTGTGTTACAAGTGCAGATTAGCAAAGATGAGGGACCTCATTAAAATATGATCCCAGTGTCAGGGTAGGGATGTCATTTTGTGAGAAACACAGACACACCTACACACACACACACACACACCTACACACACTCTCCAGTTACAGTCATAATTATGGTAATTATTTGACACCGTCCTTTCCTGGCGAACATTAGCACTGTGGTATGAATAAAGCGCTTGGTGATGGGGAACAGTGTGGCTGTGTGTAATGTGAGACGTGAGTGAGAAAATCATTTCAATTGTAGATATTAGTCATTTGCATGTTCCCCAGCACGAAAAAATAAAACATGGCAATAGGAGGACCTCTGTACTGACAGGTATAATTACACACACTCATTCAGGAAGTAAAGTTTCTGAAGTTTTTGAGACATCTGCTTAAGAGATGGGAAAGACAGCGCATAAGAGCAAAAACAGAAGCGAAAGAGGTGATTGTCACAGTTGTCTTCGATCGATGAAACATTTGTATAATTTCTCTAAGGAAAAAAACACGTTTTCATACATCTCACACACATCAGCTCACAGACCTACTAAAGGCAAACTGAAGTTACATGAAATATATAAAAAAAAAACAGTCACATCAAACAAAACAACTTATTCCCAAAGGGACAATTAGTTTAGAGGTTGCTGTTTGAAGAGACAGAGATATGATAAAGATAGTAGTACATAGTACACTGAATGCCGAATCAACACATCGCTCAGTCAAGTTCATTGTTTTATGAATAATAATTGCAGAAGACCATGTTATCATATCCCATCCATACATACACAAAGGATCTGGATATGCATCCATTCCACGTTCAGTGTTATTAATCTCTACCAGCAATTTGCCATGACCTGTGGATCAGGGCTTGATGCCAATTTGTCAATGTGGTTGCCAGGCTTGCCAACACTGGCATCAGCTTTTTGTTACCACTGTTGAAAATATGGCTACAATGTTGTAACAGCTAATGAAGCAGTGAAATAATAATAATTATAATAGCTTAATATAGCCTAATAATAAATAAATAAAATTATTATCATTATTATCAAATACTGCTTTTCTTGTGGCATGCAGTTAGTTTTAGACTCAGGATGAATCAGAATCTGTAGGGTTTTAACTTGACATATTAGAGTGTCACAATAGGAAGGGTGACAGCTGTTGTGTGGACACACAAGAATAGCCACACTGTTTGGTGAGTCGTCCCTCCCTGGTCCCTGGTGCTCTAATGAATCATTGCCTTCTCCATTGTTCCTTGAGTTCATCTTGTAAATCTGACACTTAGCACTGCCAACAGAACACAGGAGGAGGGGATGATCTATTCCCCCCCCCCCCCCCATAAGCATAAAATGCTTATTGCTACATGCTTGTTCATGAACTTGTTTATGTAAATAAGCCATGACGTTCAGCATTAACAAATAATAATATCTGTTTTAGTTAACGCTTTACTCATGTGAACTTCTACCTACAGGCAACACAGAACGTGGCAGTTGCTTATTTAAACTTGATGCTGAGCCCAGTAATATTGATAGAAGCCATGCAGGCTTTGATGCACCTGAAATCACCAACAATGAAGTAATTCCATTGTCAATGCGATGTCTAGTAATAAAGAGCACTTCACGTAGGTTTCAAAACATAAAATAATAGATGTGCAATTCACAAGAGAGTGACAACAGTAACATTTTCATTCATATGTACTGCTTGTTTTCACACATCACTAACAGCAAGACATAATAATGTAAACAGTGAAACAGGTTCTCCATAACCCCTCTTTTGTTCAGGTCATGTTTGTGTGGAAATTAAAAAGCGCGGGGTAGCGTTAGCAAAAACATTAAGTCTTCAGCATCGCACCCTGGGGTGGAGGATATATCCGCGCTAACGATAAGAAACTTGCAAATACCTCTTCTACTCCAGCAGGAATCTGAGGTGGCATCAATTAACTGGCTGTGCCGGTTAACCTGTCAACGGGACATCAGACCAGCTTTTATCATTCTGCACAGAGCAGAGTGTGTGAGGCGTCATCTTTAATCATTTTTTTTTTCCGGGGTAAAAAATATGTCCCCGCACAATGCAAACTCCCCAGACAGCTGTGTTGTTTACTGCGGATTAACAAAGGGAAGAGGCAAGTCAAGATTCTGACATGAGCCAAAGTGAGCAAGGTGCCACAATATCAGTGTGAGAAAACACTCCCAGAATTTCTTTCAGTAAAGTTGGCCATATTCGAAGATGTTTCACTCTATTTTTTTTTTTTTTAAGTTTATTTTTTAACTTTATCTTTGTGTGTCTGTGTGTGTCTGTGTGTGTCTGTGTGTGTCGTGTTGGTCAGGCAGAAAATAACCCAGGTGCAAAAGCAGACTTAGCCATAGAATGAGTCATGGTCCTGGTGGAACCTGTTGTCTTATCCGATTGGCTGATGGAGTCAGATCCCAGCACATGCACAACTTTGAGTCGCTGTCGGTTCTCCATGTGCTGTGTGCCAAACCTAATGATCTCTACGCCAGGTACTACATTCACAGGTAAAAAAAAACCCTGAAAAAACACACTTTCCCAAGCTTCCAGTGTTAACAGACATCATCCCGCTCATAACCTAGAATCAGACAAAAAAAATCAAACAGGAATAATTTGACATTATAGAACCCTTTCTGTCCAACATGATGTCTTAGAGAATTTGAAAAGTATGGTTTATGGTTACTCAGTGGGAGTCAGTTGGGAGTGGGAGTCATCTCTATATGAACAGAGAGTATTATATTCTAGTATTCTTTCACCGTAGCACCCAAGCGTATGTATTCATCCTGCCAGAAGTCACTTTCAAAGTCACAGAGATCCAAACCCTTGGTAGCATGTTAATTGCTTAATTAACTCGGCAAAGCACCTGCCTGACAATGCACTTTGCATCCTTGATTTGGCCCATTTTCTCCCTTTGTGTAAGGTAGACAATAAAGATGCCGTACGGGCTGTGTCTGCGTACCCATTCGTGCTGCCATGAAGCAGGAAGGGAAATCTGGGTGACTGATGGCAGATGATTATCATAAACTGCATCAAATACTCTCAGTTGCCCCTGCTGACCTGCCAAGGCGCTTGCTCACAGCAAATGAGTATTATCCTGATCCACTTACCGCAAAGAAAACCTGCAGAATGAAAGGCGTTTCAACCGCACAATTAATGTACAGCAAAGAAGAAGAAAGCGAAGCACACTAAAGAGAAAAATATCACAATTTTTGCCTCATCTCGTTCCTAAAAAAAGGTGAAATCGATTTTGATAATTTGAAAAAGCACTTTTTTGCACAATAAGCACATCATGTGGAGAATGGCAAGCAGCGAACAAAAGTCATTCAAACATTTCCCAGGCGATAAAGCCACCAGGAAAGAGCTCCTACGTTTTTGGAGCATATTTTTGAGCGTCAATAATAGCTTTTATGATAGTAATATATGCAGTGACAGCGGACCATTTCTGGAGTCTGTGACTTTAAGCAGGACATGCATGAATATTAAGTTTGATGAACTGCTTGTCCCTTGCTGGTATTTATTAGTAATCAGCAACATTTCTGTGTTAGTCCTTATGTTGGGACTGTTTCATGATAACTGTTTGCTTTTTCAAATTCACTTGAAGAGGCACAGCATTTATCAGCCGGATGGGGTAAAGAATATTTATTCACATACTTTTAAATACCACCCACGTCTACTCTACATCCATCTCTCTACCTCTCTCTCTTTTTTTCTCTCTCCCTCTCTCTATTTCTCTCTCTCCCTCTCTCCCTTTCTTGCTGTTTTCAGGGGGGTTGCAAGCAAGCTCTCCAGCACATGAGATGACAGTTCCCCATAGTTGTGATTCATGAAGCTGAATGCTGGACATATTGCACATTTTGCATGGTTTGTTGAGGGAGAAAGACAAAGCACGCCTGACAGAAAGTTTAAGCATTTATATTCAGATTTTTTTTCTCAGGAATCTATTAAGCTGCTTGGGGTCCTAAAACTTGTTTTATAGTGAGGATTTGGGGGAGGAAATAGAATAAGCATCTTAAAACAATATAAGGCTTCACACACTGAATACTAATCACCCTGTGATACAACAGATGTTCGGTGATAGTCGTGCCGCCGTTTACCTACACATCAGATCGTGATCTCTCCTTAACTGTTAAGATCTCTCTTGCCCATAAAATGTCCAGATGCTACAGGGATGTAAAATTGCAAAAAATATTATCATGTGCACTGGCTTCCAACTGTGATGTCTAATTGTAACATTATTCTAACAAAATGCATTTCTTTTGTATAATATTAGTAAGGCTTGCACTGTTCAAATGTTTGCTAAATTGGAACACTGAATCAACATGGAAGAGGAACACATTGCTGACATCACCAGAATGATGACAGCAAGGGGTTGTGCATTACTGCTTCGCTGTGGCACAGTTAGTGATGAAAACAACAGCAAAGAGCTATCAGGTCCAATCTAATGTGTGGCTAAAATCATTATGGCAAAGGCATTGCCTTCACTGTAGGGTTACACAACCCTACCAGTTACACAACCAACATGTTTCAAAACAGTTCATGCACATTTGAAACTGCATTAAGGAATAACGTGTGCGACTGAAATCCCCATAATTTTTTGGATGAGTTGCTCAATTGAAAAAACTTTGAATTACAAGAGCTATTGAGCTATCGGGTTCCAGAGACAAGGGACTAATTACTGTGCTCAGGTCACTCAGGTGAGGTGGCTCAGATCGCACAGCAGCGCTCCAAATGACCTTGAAGAACAAGTGTTGTCTTCTGGATGATAATAAAAACTACTGCATCCATCTTTGGAGCCATTCGCTGAGATTGAAACAGCCAGGGACGAGCCAACAACTCCCTGATTATTAAAGCAGATATGCTAAGCTAATTGTTTGCCACAGAGATCAAGGATTTGGATAAATGGTAGTCTCTTCTGTTGGCTCACAAAATTGATTGTGGACAACCCCACCCCATGCAGTTCTTTTCAAAATCAAGGAAAAGCGTCTGTGGTGTTTTGTGGCAGTTGACAGTTTGTGAAATTAATAAATAAAGAAACTGTCGTGGCTGATCATTCCATTTCTTCCCGTGATCAATATATTTTCTGAGACTGATTGTGAGAAAATCTGATAGTATTTATTGTAATCGTTAATGTCACAATAAGGAGACGTCCATGGTCAGCTCGATCTCAGCGCATGTACTGGTACCTTGGTACTATTTAAGCCTCCTCATAGTGGGGCGTTGTCCCTGTAAAAGGACTTGTATCGACAAGCAGCAGGGGTTATTTTTACTGAGGCCACCTTTGACCTGACACCTGTCTCTTGAGAGACTTCTTGTCTGCTGTATCGTTGTTACTTATATCTATTCTAAGAGTGCTTTACTGTAAACCTGTCCTTATCTGGTACAAGTTTCCTTATCTATTCCTGTACTGTATCTTGCGCTGAGACCCAGGCCATTCCATATTCACATCAGCATAAAAAATATCCCACATAATCCCCCCCTATGTGTCTAAATGACACACAGTACATTTTTATGCTATTATAGAAAGTACACACTATCAATAACTTAATCAATACTTAAGAGCATATCTTACTGTCTATGCAATGTAAACCAATTGTTAACCTTATTTTAAACATCCTTTGCATATGAGCCATTAGTGTACATATAATCATAATAATTTTTAAACTAACCATTCCCCTACACCACATTATTATTTCTTTAGATTGATAAACATTCAACAAGTCAAACGACCATTGGGTCAGTCCCAAAGGGCTAAGGCACACATCATAGTATTACATTATAGAAGGTACAACATGTGAAGGCATGTAAAAAGAAAAACATCAATTCGGTGTCCATTTATACGGACACCTTACTCAACATTTATACTGAGGTATATGGTCGTCCGTGTACCTCTTTCCACAGACCAAATTAAAATATAGCACCACTTCTTATGCATCCCTTCACATTTTCCTGAGACATCTTAAAATTAATAAATCAATCATCCCCAGGTAATATTACCCCGGGGAGGTCTTCATACATGTAACAATACCTATGCTAATAGTTCCCAAAACCCCCCTATGTATATAAGCATACATAATTTCATTCTTCATAGGACTGCTCCGAACGGGTCATCAGTGTATGAGTAGTCCAGTGAATGTATTCAGTGTATGTTATCGTATGTTATGCATTGTCCGGTGTGGCAAGTCTTCAGCTCCTTTGAGCCTGCCCGAGTGAGTCAGAGGTTGCGTCCGTGGCAAGCCACGCGGCCGCCCTGCGGGCGAGGCAGGCTAGCACTTGACTCTGGCGTGTTATTTTATTTTTTATCCAGGACTTATGTGGTCTGGTCACCCAGTTCCCACACGTCACCGTTGGAGTCAGGTTCGCCTCCTGACTCATCTTGTTCTTAATTGCTCATCACCTGTATCATTTCAAGGACTGCATCATTACCACGAGACAGTGTTAGACCACCCCTGCTTTCAGTCTTATCAACTACTACTGTCATTTTAGTGAATTTAGAAGCTATTGCTCGAACTGCAAGAGACTTGAAACAGGGAATAAGACAACATACAATTAAGCAGAACACTAATATTATGAGTGCAATGATGCCAAGCACAGAAGCAAACCATGCTTGTCTGTAAAACACTGATGTGCCTGTAGTAGTGTTGAAAGGACCAGTAGTAACCATGGTCCAAGTTCTATTACAATTTCCTTCAAACACGCCCACATCTTCTCCACCTAGCTGTTTATCTGTCATGTCAAAACATTCATAATTAAAATGCTCTTCCACTGTGTAGTCCCGTATTTCCCTTAAGTCAGTTTCCGGCCAAGTATGTATCTGTAATTTACATGAATCCCGTAATGTATAGCGTATACCGTTTTCTATATTAAAGGTCATATTTCTATGTGAATGACTTCCCATATACATCATGCATTCAAAAGGACTATATGGATAAATAGAGATGTGGTCTTTATAGTCCCAATCATGTTGAGGAGCGTCCTCCGACCTCCAGGGTACCGGAATGACCACCTTTTCTTCCGATGCCATGGAACACACATAACAATTCTTTCCTGGTTCAACAGTTGTAGCGGTATATCTTGCCCACTTATACCAGAGGTTGTTACCTCTGGCTATGATTTTTTCGGCTTCATTACCACCCTTCCATTTCTTTAAAGGATTTCTCATACTCACGGATCCACCCCCCTCTGCTGCTCTCCGTTTTCTGGGAACTTTATCCTCATCCAGACTTCCTAGTTGGTCCTTCACCTTAGCCTGGACCTTAGTAGGGGCAGTGGTCTGGATCTCACCAGCACCATCATTCCGGACTTCCACAAGTGCGGGAATCGGGATTGTGTCTGGCTCAGTTAATTGGACCTCATTCCTGGGCACCATGATGGTGATGGACTCTGAAAACCTTTTTATTCAGGAAGGCATTTCTGGCCTTGTGTTAAGTCTTATGTTAAAATGTTAAAACGTTTCCTATTATGCTTATGTTAACTAATTTTTTATTGTATTATTATAGTTAGTTTCTAATATGTTGGCACTCTGAGATTCTTCCGAATGAATAGCCCGTTACAAATGAACTGAATTATTATTATTATTATTATCTCGCCCAGGTCGAGCTGCTACAAAAGAATGTTCCCCATTCTAACCCCAATAACCTAAATTGTGGTAGTCCTGTGTTCCTGAAATTTTACAAAAAGTTAATACAATATTACATACTAAGCCCTTGACTTCTCACCACCATTGGCTGGAAACTCTTTTTGTTTAAAACCTCCATCTATTTCCAGTCTCCTGACTGGACCAGTCCATATGCATCCACCTGTGTATTTATAATCTCAAAAAATTAGAAACAACAGATACACATAATTTCCACACGCCCTCTTGACATACTCTAAATATGATGACCAAAGTTAGCAGTACTTTACTCCATGCTTCCCATACATTCCTTATTGTTATACTCAAATCATTGCTGTAATGCTAAAAACAAAACAAAAATTCACATATTAAAAATATACTTACCCTCTCTTAGTATTGGTCCCGTCCTTAGACATTCCTTAGTCCATCATATGAACCCATCCATTTTCCAATACCTTTTCATATCTATGTAGTACATGACTACCTATACAATTACACCTTCCATCGTAAAATATTCCCCAAAAGTTGTATCCCTACTCCTTTTCTCTGATTATAGATGCTACAAACATAGCATTATGCAGAATTTTATCCCAAACCTCCCATAAATAGGGTGACCATAACCCTATATTAAATTTTCCTCATATACCCCCCTTGCGCACTTGAAATTAAAGTGCGCACAAATCAACAGGGCTAATAACATGTATGAAGTTACTCTGTGGCCATCAGAGCACATTCATATTTTATCATGCCCGCCGTTCATCCCCCTTTTGTTTTAAATCCATTGGTCTTATTCAATAAACTAGTTTCATTACATATTCACAGTATCTCTATTAGTACAAAGTTTGGCTGCAAAGTCATTGCTGAATCCTGTGTGGAAGACAACCATGGCCCACATGGTTTATCAAATATCTAAAGGCTACCCCCCTTTAGCCACATATTAATAATGAACGGGCTTACATTGGTGTTTACATCCTGTATACTGCATCAATCCTACTTATTCCAAGATAAATCACTAGTAAACTAAAACCTCACAGGGCATGGCATTCCTTCCTCATGCCCACCCCCCTATGAAAGTACAATAATCCGTAGTTTATGTTCCTTTAAAGGCACTTCTGTTCCTTAACCAAAATCACTTAGCATAGATATTACAGCCGAGTCTGCAAGAGACACTTAAAACCACATATTTACATATATACTGTCAAGGTGTTAACATAATTCCTCACGCAAACCTTTAAGTATAAGACATTTAACTCCATACCAAGACTGGCCTGTTCTGAGTTTTACTGACGCCTGCGCAGAGGATCCTCTTCTCTCTGTCACTCTCCACCCAACTGTGTAACTAAGAATGTTGATAAGAGAAACTTTTCATACTCTACTCGTCTTTTTTCCTCCATCTCTCTATTTTCTCTGTATCTCTCTCCTGTTTACCATGTCTATCTTTCAACCTATAAATGCATATCAGGTTAAATCTATTTTCAGTGTTGGTGTTGAGCATCATCTACTCTTTTAAATCCTCATTAATCCTATCTATATGTGACATCATATGGTTATACTCACTATCAGTATGGATTATCTACCCCAAATCTGTGTATTTTATGGTGTAACACGAGTCTGAAGGACCATAGTGTTACCTGCAGTTTAGTTCTCTATCAGCTTGGTTTGATTACATTTGTGGTGTGGGAAGTGCTTGGAGAACCATGGTGAGGCGTGGTGTCTGACTAGTCAAAGAGAGTCCATCCGGGGTACACTGAATTTAAATTCCCATACGGCACAACACGTAGTGCCCTAACATAATAATAAGAGTATGATTTTAAATCAATATTGGCATCCTTGCTTTCTTCCCACTCACTTCACTTCACTGATACTGCACACTCCCTTACAGGGACACTAGACCCCTGGTTTCACCCATTCGTGGCTGAGCATTTGTCTGTCCTACCACATCCTGCCTCTAAGTGCACCTCCTTGAGAGTCCTTGTTGAGTGTGTGGTCATATCGGAGGCCCAGTAATCTGACACCTCCCTTCACCCCCTCTGCCTTTGCCTTTTCCTCTGAAATCCTTCGAGGGCAGATGCCACTGTCGAGGTGGCTGTGTCCAGTTCAATTTCCCATAGGCTGGGGGTGAGGTGCCATAAAACTGTCAGGGAGGGGATTCCTGTGTTCCATTTGAACAGACACTGGTACAGACATGAGACCCAGTCCCAGGCCCGGTGTCGGGGCTTGACCTTTTCTTTCTCCCTTTCACATAGTCCAGTTAGGTTTGAATTCAGACCTTGGCATAGATTCAAGCAAGACGTTTTCTTTCCATCTCACTTTCCAGACGAGTTATTAAGTTTGGAGCACTTTCTTGCAAAAATGGGTAGTCTAGATCAGCCCAGCCACAACTGAATGTCCCCAAAGTTGATAGTGTGTGCTGACCTTTCTTTCTTTCCTTATGCTATTTCTAATTCTTCCCCCTCTTCTGAGTCACTGCCTTTTCTGTCCTTATTCCATTCTTCAATTTTTCTAACTGTGCTCTCAGCACTTTCCCTAATGGACTTCGTGCTGTCTTTTTCACTGTTAATAGGAGCACTTGTGTTTACAAATCTGGCTGTGGACGTTTGTCCTCTTCCTCATTATCAGAGTCACTCAGAAGTCCTATTTCCAGATCCCCATCTATATTTATCCCTTTATTTTAAGTCAAACTGTTTTCTTGTCTTGCCTTCCACCACGTGTCCCCTTTTCTGGACTGTTTCTGACACTCAGACATCTCCACACCTCATGCTGCATTCTCCTCAAACTTCTTAATTGCCTTTATTATCTCAAACATCTTATGTCCTATTCCTGCTTGTCCTGGCTTTTTGGTTAGTGAAGCCTGCTCTCTTATTTCTGGCATTAGATGATTATTTAATTCACTTTTCTTTCTTTAAAAAATCAATTAAAAGTCTTTTCTTAATTTCAATTAAAATAGAAGTCTCTTCTTTCAAAAATGTCCTTTATCAAGTGATCCATTCCTGCCTCTAAACAATCCTGTTTTATTGTTTGTGTTACAAAGTCATTCAGGTGATAAATTCTTTCATCTATCTCATCCCAAAACTCCTCATAATCTTTGTCAATGGCGCTATTTCCCTTGATATATGACAGACCACCCCAATCGTCCTTTGCATTCTCGTCAGCCTTTTCATTACCCAGCGTGATGTAGTCACCACCCTTTTTGTGTGCTTTGCACTTACATATGGCCAACCGCTCAGGGCGCATCATGGCTGTTAAAAGCAATTGTATTCGTTCTTGATGTTGTATCGGAGATCCATCGGATTTCTTAAATCCTCTTTGCTTCCATTGCGCACCGTATACATGACACACATTATGGCTGTAAGCACTGTCCGTGTGCACGGTTGCTCTTTTCCCTGCAGCTAAACTACAAGCCTCAGTTAACGCCTTGAGTTCAGCCAGCTGTGCTGAACACGGCTGCTTACAAGGAATACACATTACTGTAACATACTCCCCTGGCCTTACCATTTGCACCACGCTAAATCCAGCCTGTGTTTTATTATCATAATGATGACTTGACCCATCCACGAAATAAACTACCTCTGCGTCACACAATGGTTCCCCCTCCAAATCCGGTCTGAGTTTGGAGAAAATCACAGAGTCAGCCACACACCTATGCGGGCTTCCCTCGTAATCAAGAGGCACTCTGTCTGCTGGATTACCCACAGAGTCACAAGTTTTAACAGTTACATCTGGACAGAAAGTCAAATCATAATATTTCAACTGCCTCTGTGCAGTGAGACAAAACCTCCCCTGTTCTGTAAGCTGAGCAATAGCATGGCTCGTATCGTTACACTTCCAAGCTGGTCATTCTTTTGCAGAATACCTGATTCTTCCTCTATTTCATTTATCTTTCTATGCTTATGATCATATGTTTTTCCTTCCATTTGCAGAATCAACTTGAGATCCCAAGAGCCGGTTTTTTGGCCATGGGATCACTCCACTTTGTACACATTTTTTCAATAATACTCGCCTCTGATGAGTACAATTTACTTATCTCCTCCAATGGTGTAATTTGTTCTGTGTCTACCAAAGCCATCTTTAAATCCAATTTCTTACCACGACACTATGTATTTAAACAAAAATGATTCCTTTCCTTTTTCTTAATACAGGCGTGTGCGCAAAAATATACTGACGTACTATGAGTAAGAATAGCCCTTACTATTCTCTTTCCCTGTCTGCCTGTCCTGGAAGCGGGCGCGCGTGCTGTCAGGATGATTGATTTGAGCCCCTCCTTTACCACTCTTCAGAGACGCTGGGCTATGCTTTACCCCCTCTCTCTCAATCTCTGCTCTGTATCTCCCTGTCTGAGCAGTTCTGAGACCACACAACTTATTTTACCTATTTAAACTACTTATAAGAACTTGCAATGTATGACGTTTTCTCATACAACTCTAACAACAACTGATAATCCGATCTCCTGATCCACTCCTATATCACACGTATTTGCCACAAACTATTTCCCCTGACTTTTTTTAACCTCTAATTTCCACTTTAACCTTAAGACAGTAATGCTTAAATTTCTTACAATTTCTATAATATACGTAACACAACACCGTCTTCCTCGTGTTTTCTTTGTTAGTCATGAAATTACCTTTAAAGGGATATCCAATGACAGTTTTTCGTATACCTTATAGATAATTCAAACCTGAAAAACCATATGTCGTGTTTGTATGTCTGTTGCATGAGTAGGAGATGTATCATTCATTTGTTTATCATTCACTCCAGACCAGAAGCACACGACTATAGATTCCACATGAACCTCTCATTGATCACTGCACTTATTAGGAGTTTTACTTTATGTCCAGCAGTGTCCTTTAAAAACTCATCTCACCATTCAATCTCTCTTCCTCACGCAACTTTGTGTGTTTTTCTATTTAAAGTAAATGTTGAATGTATTTACCTTCTTTTCAATTTAAGTGTTTTTACAGATCACAAATCTCACTACTTTACAGAGCTGATATTTCCTGGGAAACAAAACTCCGTTAGCACATACATCAACCAATCATTCAACTTCACTTTTCTTCATACCATGACCAATATCAGTACTTACTGACATACCAAACGTTTATCACAACTCAACAAGTTGTTTTTCTAGATTTTCCAATTGACAAGGAAGACCTTTTTCTTTACACACAATTTTCTACTCACCATTTACCACTTTCTTTAGTAAATTACCACGGCAATCCCTGATTGCCTAAATAATCTTATCAGATTATTTTCACATGTAACACATGCAATTCACATGATGTGTCCAATCAGTTAGGCCTAACTTTTTCTGGACACACGGAAAAACTCCTGGTTTTCCTGTTACTTAAGGCCCTGCCTTTTTCCACGGCAACCCCTGGTTACCTTTTTCTTAGGCGTTGCTCGAGCACCTTTAAGAATTTAATCCATTATTTTCTCATGCAATTCACATGCTATTCTCGTGCAACATAAAACGAACATTTTTCCTAATTACTTCCAGATTTTACACACTCAGTCTCAATATAGGGTTTTTGTCTGAAGAATTTTGTCCAGGCTAGGGTTTTCCAATTGACTCAATTTCCCCCGTCTGGTTAACAAGAATAATTTTTGCTTACCGTTATTTTTTTAATTTTAGGTGCCTTGGGTCAAGTGGTTCCCCCTTCGGATCTTTTTCTGATCAGTCCCATCTGGGGTGCCAAATATGTCGTGGCTGATCATTCCATTTCTTCCCGTGATCAATATATTTTCTGAGACTGATTGTGAGAAAATCTGATAGTATTTATTGTAATCGTTAATGTCACAATAAGGAGACGTCCATGGTCAGCTCGATCTCAGCGCATGTACTGGTACCTTGGTACTATTTAAGCCTCCTCATAGTGGGGCGTTGTCCCTGTAAAAGGACTTGTATCGACAAGCAGCAGGGGTTATTTTTACTGAGGCCACCTTTGACCTGACACCTGTCTCTTGAGAGACTTCTTGTCTGCTGTATCGTTGTTACTTATATCTATTCTAAGAGTGCTTTACTGTAAACCTGTCCTTATCTGGTACAAGTTTCCTTATCTATTCCTGTACTGTATCTTGCGCTGAGACCCAGGCCATTCCATATTCACATCAGCATAAAAAATATCCCACATAATGCATTCTTTTATCTAGGCGCCTCCCTGCAGAAGCGTTATACGACAGCTGTAGATAGTTAACAGTCATCCTCAAACAGAATTATTTCAGTTCTGTTCGAGTCTGTTCCCTAAGTTCATTACTATTGCATAGCTCATAGCTACACTTTACTCATCTAGACAGTATTGCATTATTTACCAAAGCAAGACAATTGTGCTGAACTACAGTACAGGACAATAGACACCATAAAATCCAGAAAAAACTAAATAATAAATGCTAAAAGTCATTTACATGCATATATTACACAACTCGCCAGGCGGGTCTGAGGTGTGTTTAAAAAGAACCAGCTGTTGCTTGCATCATCCATTTACTTTAAAAAGAGACGAAAATCGACAGATCTAGGACAACCAGGGCGGCTTCTGTTCGCCCGGGAGAGACATTAAACACTGTGAGGGTCTACACAAAGCCTAATGAGACCAGGATTTTGTAGTAAAGATCCAGGCAGGCCTTAGAGACACTCAAAGAGGCACTGATAGCTGATCTGGGCCATATCTAGGCCAGAACCGGGCCGGTGCCAACAGCCTCCTGGGAAATACACTCACAAACTGCAGAGGGTATCGAAGGCAAAGACTGCACCAGAGAGCTCCAGCTTCTTTAGTATTGGCGCAAACTCTCAACAAAGGAGTTCTGGCTGTGTGAGCTATTAAGGGTTATGAGGAAAGATAAAACAAGAGAAATAGCTAATCAAAGGCCATTTCACTATGGTTTACTCTTGCTAATTATCCCGCCTAACTTCACTAAAAAATTCAGCTCTTGGTGTTTGGAGACACTTAAGCGTGCTGTAATATGTGACAGTAAATTTTGAACACATGCTGATATCCTAGCTGAACCTTTTATCTGTAGGAGAGAATCTTAAAAACCACCACTCCATATTACTTGGAGAGAGAGGGAGAGAGCATGCGCTTGCTTGCTGTGGCTTCTCAGTGTTTACCAAGCTGTGCGGCTCCGAGCATTACTCACAATCGTTTGCTGGAGCTTTCATTTCATTCTTGACGCTCGCTGATGGCTTCGCCCCTAGCTCCACTTTCAACCCCTACCATGTGTGCTCGCTCAAATTTACATCAAGGTCGGGAGATGGAATCAGGCTTCTGATCTTATCCATCAGAGGACTCTCCTACTGCAAACCAGTACCATGTAAATGCTCGCAATTAACGTGCTACTATTAAACTTGTACTGAAAGAACCCTAAATTAAATTAGTGTGATTTAGCAGATAGCAGATAGCAGATATCTGTGCTCTAAAGAAGTAGGTCTTCTGTGCCCCATAAAAACATCTAACCAATAGTTTTTAGCTAGCTTATATAAAGCTGTAGTTAAATGTTTATGATCTTTTATTGTGCAGGTGTGGGGTCCTTCAAAAAGAACATGTTTTACATTTGGAGTAGAAAGACTGTGTAAAAACAAGTATCTCATACTTTTCTTGCTTTAAACAAACACCTGCTTTAAACAGACACTTTGCTTTAAACAGGAGTGCATTTAGCCTCCTTGTTACCTTCACATCTCAATAGACGTGCTAAATGCTAAACACCCTCTCACTGTCAATTTTCGCTTTGTTGCATAGGACAGTAGGTGGTTACAAAAGGGAACACTTGTTTGCCAGAGATGTCTTTTGGGAGGTCTATGAGTCACACTCTTCAGAGTGACATGCAGTTTGGATGGAGCTCAACAAAAATCCCAGAGTTATATCAGAGATGGCCAGGCGTTATGAGCACAGGACAGAGGATGGGGATGCAAAAAGCAGACGAACCGTAATTGCACTAAGAGCCCAATTGATATGAAAAAGCTGTATTAGATGAGATTATACGAATCAAACTCCTTTAATGCAGCTACAATATATTTCATGCATTTGTGTTATATTTGGTCCTTTCAGTACACTAAAGGCTCAAGGCCAGGCACTTAGGAACTGTTGAAAATTACATAGTATTTGACCTCCTCTTTCTCACAAATCAACAGATTTACATGGATTGGGCTTCAGCTCTCTCTCTCTCTCTCTCTCTCTCTCTCTCTCTCTGTGTATGTGTGTGTGTGTGTGTGTGTGTGTGTGTGTGTGTGTGTGTGTGTGTGTGTGTGTGTGTGTGTGTGTGTGTGTGTGTGTGTGTGTGTGTGCGTCTCCGTGAAAGAGAGGAAGAGGTAGAAATAGAGTGAGAATGAGTGTGGGGAATGGGGACTGATTGACAGGCAGATAGACAGAGAGTGTTCATTTCCTAGATCTTAGGCCTAACCCCCCGACGTAAAGCAGGCTTCATAATTAATTGTTCCAGTGAAGGAACCCTGCGAGGAACCTGGGACCTCACTTAAGGCGAATAACCCACCCTGCACTAGTGGACTCCAGGGTGTCTCATTAAGTTGTAGCAGTGAGGCAACCATTTTATCGCATGGCTCTCAGCTGCCAGAGAATGGGGCCTCCACCCTCAGACCGGGAGAGAGGAAGCGTGGTGAACGATGAAGGATGCTCGTTTTAACTTAGAGATATGAGTGAAATTAGTTATGATGGGAAAAGTCACTCTTCTTTTGATCTACAATTATCATTTCCACAAGGCAATAGCAATGAAAGAAAAAAAAAAGACGGTAGAACTAGCATATGCTTCCACGGACACATACAAGTTAAATGAGTCGGCTGGTCTTCATCTGTTAGTTGCCGCCATGATGAGAGAACCTCAAGCTAAGTCTAAAACACATTGACTGGAAAAGCATCAGGGAGATGAACCAACACTCAGTTGGAGATATCAAGGAATACCCCTTCAATTGATGACATGGATTCCTCTGTGGGATTAAATGTCTGAGTGAGTTTTGAAAAAAATAAACATACAATATAAAAGAGCATGGTTTCCAGTGAATAATCAGTTACAAGTAAGGTCATCTATACCCAGAATTTTGGACTTGATGTGTGACATTCCGTACACAGGGCGACTTTGGGGAGAGTTTGGTCAAAAGTTTACTGATCTGGGCAGAGCAAAAACAAAGAGAAGTTTGGGAACACTGTATTTGGATAGTCCGCCTTCAGAGATTTTGCAGATGGTTTGTTGAAATTTAAGTTCAGTCTTTCTAATTGTTCACTGAACATCACCTCAACCAAACCCAACCCCTAACCCTAATCTTAACCATACATTGTAGCTTACAGAGTTTCAACAGATAGTTTGTTTATAATCTGAGCATTAGTAGATAGTCTATAGGGAACCATCCAAATAAGTGTGACCAAAAGTTTTGTTTGGAGCTAATCTGAACCAGCAGTGTTATGTGAGATACCTGCGTCATCTAAGAACAATAATGAGACAGACTGACAGGTTGACATGTCTGATGTTTCCATCTCGCACACACTTTCATATGTACAGAGGCTTTTCCCGACTCTTTATGATTCACATTTCAGGGTGAAGTGAGGCATCTAAATTACCATATCTTTCAGTGATGCGTGCATACACAATCACACACCCTGTAGCAGTGATTTAAAAAAAAAAAACAAGCTACGTTTTTACACAAATAAAAATGATAATGGGATTTATCCTGCTCAAATGTGGTTCTCCTGTCACAATAAGTAATGGCAATGAAGTAATTAGTCTCATCATTTACCACGAATAAAGCTCTGGCGGAAAGCTACGAAATTAAACACGAAGCCGCGGCTAAAATTAGCATGCGTCTTTTAAGTGGGGGAACAGACAGGGAACACAGCATGTTAGCGCTGGAGCACATTGCCACGGCTGCCATCTCCAGAAGCATCATTAATCTGGGCCACGCTGTTGCAAGGCATGTGAGGATTGAGAGATCCCCAGATCATATAAGTGCCCAAGGAAATAGAGAGAGAGAGAGAGAGAGAGACGGCATCTCAGGAAGGTATTACATCTCGGTTGCCAGGGAGAAATGCGCAGGGGCACGGATCTCGATGAGAGCGAGCCCGCAGGAGTCATGCACGTTCGTCGGGTATGGAAGCTTTGTTGGTTAATTGCCATGCGACATCCTGTATGCTGGATGGTATCATCGGCACACCCCTCTGGGACAAGAGTGGTTCAAAGTGTGAGGAGTGTGGGGGCACCACAATCAGTGCACAAAGTGATTGCAGCTTGGCCGAGGCCCAGCCATGTATTTCAGGCACACACGTTTGAATTGTTCATCATGTTTTACTCAACAAAGTTGAACCATATTTATACTTGAGACCGTGAGGGGAGAAAACAAGAGTTCAAGAGTTGATGGCCTAGGAGAGCTGTTGCACATCATGTGGGGTCAAAGGAATTTGAGATGAAACTGTAGGCAATTTGTGGGCCAAATGTGGATTAATCTTCACAAAGAACATCATTGTAGAAACTGAGTATGTTGTTCAGAATTCATTCCGTGAAAGACAGCCCATCTAGCTGAACAAGTTAAACATCACGCTCAAAGGTACGCTGAGTGACACGCAAATAAACAAATAAACAAATAGAGGGAGGCCGTATTTAATTTCACGCTTAGAACGATGCCATCTGGATTGCGGGTTGCTCCTTGAAGTTTGAAAGCCAGTGCCGTTCAAAAGGCTTCCTGCTGGTGATGGCCGCCACTTGTTCTTTTGCCCCTGCATGAAAAATGCGTCCATCACTGAGGGACTGAAACAGACGGCATCGCTGCTTTACCAGGGCGCTGTGGAGAGCCTCTCATCGTTACCTGCCAGCCTCAAGGCATGAGATGTCAGTAGACTACGTGACATGTAGTTATAGCCATTTTTTACACATCCCCAAGGTCTTTCACAGACTTACAGGATCATATAAAACTCTCCACAAAAAGCTCACAAATTTAGTTCGTATTTTATGTTGTATTGATATTTAAGGCTGTGACTTTGTCAAGTGGACCAGGTTATTTTAGTCTCTGAAGCAAGGCTGTGTGGACTGCTTTTGCTTTATATCACCAACGTGAAGATGAACTGGTTGACTCAGGGGATAAAACAAATGCAAACATTTGAATAATATATTGAAAATCATTTAATAAACAATCTGTAGTTTTATTTGGTCGCCTTCCTTTTAAATGTTATAGAAATACCATGAGCAAATATGTTACTATCTTAACAGTTAACAACAAAATTGTTCATGCTTAAAAGCAGTTTTAAATCATTACTGTTTGACAGAGATAACTTGGATAGGGACAACAACTAGGATCTTTTACACCAAAGAATGCATTTTTCTGAAGCTGATGGCTGACTATATGCACACGTGTCGTACATGCCCATCCATCAGAGCTCAGTCGAGGACGAGATGAAGCCCATACGCCAGGAGACAACAGACATGCCTTAATGCTTTAAAATGGGATCTTCAGCATATCTATCCCCATGCATGAATCAAATGACAACACTAGTTCTTTGTAAACAGCACTCTTCGATCAGATAGATGCAGTGGCGGATATGTTGTTTATGTCTATCTATTTACGACGTTTAACTCTATCAGTGCTGAAGAAGACAAAGAAGAAATTGATGTTATTAATTTTAAGGAAATATATTCCTGTCCTTTTGTTTTGAGAATTCCACCCCTTTGTCGTTAAACCTAATTTAACTAAATTTCTGTTGTCAAAACAGGTCTATTGAAATTCTTCTGTTTACAGGGATTAAAGCAAAAAATATTACAATTACTGTTTGTAAAAGAAGTTACAGAGGAGGCTCCCACATTATGCCGCGCCGCCTTTATAGAGAGCACCCACTTTTTTCCGCCAGACCTTTTGACCCCGCTCTTTTAACAGACCAGAACTTTCCGAAATGCGAATCCACAGCATACAAAATGAAGACTGTCACTTGCACACTCTATACACATTTGCTACCCAGCACCAGGTAGCACGATGCCTAAGTCCTGTATGTTTTTTGAGCTGTAAACTAATGTATATGACTGAACTGTGATGAAACACATCAATCATGGTGTTAATTTACACAAAATTCACATTTAGTATAAATATCTGAATTTTATGGGTTGAAAATCTATCCATCTACATCCGTTTAAAATCATCCTGAACCCTGCAAGGCCAATGCAAGACTGACGTAGAGTCAACCATTTGGCATCTCTTCATCATGACACTCTCAGTCTAGTAAACTCTAAGCCCCTCCCCACCCCCTCTCTCAACCCATTGCCCGCTTCTTAGTATTTTTCAAAATTGCAGTGGGTTGAGTTGGGTTCAGAGCTGGGGTACATTTATATTTTAATCCCTGTGTTTATTGTGTTTAGGTTGTGGAGCTCAGGCTTACTGTAATGTATACCAGTGACTGGTTTGGTGCCAGCAGTCTTTGGAGAGGAAACAATCAGCTTATCCTGTGGCAAGTGGTAGCCCTGTTTGTTTGTTTTCCTGTTATAAACCATCTAAATGAGTCACTACTTGTGAATGTGAACTTCTGAATGTGCTTTAAAAGGCCAGACATGTACCCAGGTATGGCCAGCCGATCTACATAACTTACATTACTGTCTGGAAACTTGGAGCTGACAAGAATGTAAGAAGAATGGTCCTCTGCATGTCTGGACAACCTAAAAGTGAACTATAGATAATGGTGTAGGTGATGACAAAGAGGATTTGCTTTTGTGAGAGGTCTTGTTGCAACAATATGGTTAAGGTCAAAGAGGTCAACAGATGCAAAAGTTTGGATTTGTTTTACAGAAAGTAATGCATATATATATATGATATAATTTCACTTTGTGCCCAAATGAAGCCCTACAGAGGATGTTCAATGAAAGAGTGGGAAACCAGGCCATCAGACATTGCTCATGTGAATAGAGAAATGGGACACTTCTGGGGTAAGTCTTTTCACCATCTCCTATTCAGTTGCACTGTTTCAATGTGGAATGCCCCTGTTCTTTTCGAAACATGCCATGCCTGCAACCGATGGGACCTCTAGATACAAAGTTGTATTCAATTTGTGACTGAAATTATGCTGACAGTGTTGTTGACAAATATAGTGCGATGGGAGATTTCAAAGGTATCCAGGTATTTAGGAGTTCAGTGATAGAAAACCAAATGATATCAAGCAACCTGTAATCATGCCAATTTGTATGGCTGGCATGAGATCAGCAACTGACAGCATGATGGAGTCTACTGGATTGCGCACAAAAGACATCTGTTACAAGCAGGTATATCAGGCTTTATCATAAAGCTGCAGAGACAACATATTCCTCTCATGTCAGCTTAAGGCTGCATAAATGTACATGCATACTGGCTAATTCGGTAGTCTTCTTTCTCAGTTTGTCGGTGACAAATGTAACTTCATGCAGTGCACCAGATGGTAGGGTTTGATCATAAATCTTAGAAATCAGACATCTGATAGATGGTGCTCTTGAGAAAGTGCTTCTAAATGACTCAACCAAGTTTCAATTTCCACTGCAGAAATTGACATAGGACAAGGAATAGAAGGTGGATGTTTCTGTTTTCTGAAGGTGTTCCTCTCTCTCTCTGTGTGTGTTTGTGTGTGGAAAGCATTATATTCATTAAGCATGCCAAACCTTGTGTTGCTGTTGTATGTGCAGAGAATGTAATACGTCTGGGTGAAACTACATCCCAGGTCATACAGGTTGCAGTGAGAAGGTATTGGGGGGGGAAAAAGAGAGAAAAAAAGCCTCACCGAGCTCATGTGGTTCAGTGGTTATGCTACACAGAATTGTCAATAAAGTGATTCTAATAGCAGGGATAACAAAACTATCTCAAGTTCCACTCCACTGAGAAAGGGGTTCAGCTGTAACCCAAACGAAAAGAAGGGGGTGAAACAAGGAGGAGGCTTCTCTGCAAGACACGGGACCACCATCCAGCATCATGAATAAATCAGAGGCAGTCCAGTGGAAGAATAAACATTTGTGTATCCTCACCTCTGAAGCCTAAGCCCTCCTGTCAGAGGCTGGCGCTAACACGACTTACAACCTCATTCGTATGCAGGCCACGTGCAGACAAATCTAGAACTCAAATCTGACAGCCGTACCCTCAAAGCACTGAACATTTTTCACCTGCAAGATAACTGATGTCTGAAAAATATGTGTCTAAAATATTCACAAACTTCCAGTTGCAATGTCTAGAACACTGTCTAGTGAGTAATAAAGTATTATTCTGAAAAAAAAATGAACACATCTGAAAACAAAGAGGGCCTCTATCGCTACCTATCAAATGAAATATGAAACATGAGTTTTATATATACTTTTTTTTTTTATTTATAATTTATATCAGCAGATACAAAAACTTGAACTGTATCCAAAAATGTGCAATAAATCAAAATATTGATTCATTCAAATAACAAATGAAAATACAAACCAAAACAGTTACTTTGGAAATGTACTATGTAAACTGGACAGAACTGGATTTCTTTTCACTACACACCGGTAACTAAATCAGTGAGCAAAAAAAGTATAACTTTTACATATTTTAGTCTCCCAAGTTGATCAATTTTAGTTAATGTATCTACATGGCAACATTCTGGTTTCTCTAGTGTACAGAAAGGCAATCAATACGATAAAGCAGCTCGAAGCGTGTAGAACACATTAAAAGACATACAGGTAATACCATGTACCAATGTTTATGAGGAGAAGAGAATTAACAACAAAATCTGACATTAAAAACATTTTGTGTAAACATTTACCTTCATTCGCAGCACAAAGTCAAAACAAACAAAACAATATGCATGAGGGAAAAAAAGCATATTTAAGGCAGCGCTTGTTAAGTGCTTGACGGCTCTAATTTCAATATTTTTCAGCTATCTGAACAAGCGACTACCTAGACAATTAAAACGACTCATTAAAAGCCTGACTGAGGGTGAATTTGTGGGAACTTGTGTGTATGGGTGGGGGCGCAGCAAAAATACTCAACATGTTTTAGTATTGAGCCAATTAGAATTTTTTTTAAACAGAACACAATAAAAAAAATTAAAAAAAACAAACAAACCAACAATTAAAGGAACATTACAGTTCAGCACTCAACACTTCATTTCACATTTAGTTTTGCTCAGATCAACGTCAACATGTTTCTTCATATTCTTTTCGAACGCTCCAACGTCTGTGCATTGCCTTGAGCAGATTCTTTTTTTTTGATCATGGAAAACAAACGTCTTAAGAAGAGAAATAATAAGAAGAGAAAACGCATGGTCTCAATAAGGCAACTATTCACCAGCCCCAGCATTTCTACATTAGCTAAATTCAGGTCAATCCTACCTACTGGCGCCTCAGCCTGCTGAATGGACCTGAACCTGAACACCATCAGCATAAACCACAAGCTACGCCTAATCAATGCAGATAGACATCTTTAACAGTCAGCCTATGCAATCCATATAACACGTACCTATACAGATGCCATCACGATTGATTTGATCCCATTCTGTGCGCTGCTGCGATCACTTTGGACTTATCACACTTCAAGACCCAAGGAATCACATGTTGGGCCCTCAAACAAACAGCTGCACAGTTAAAGTCATGAGTCCCAAATAAGAAGTCACCAGTAATGACCCATGACGTACTCAGTCAGGAATGGTAAGATTTATCCACATACAAAATGCCTTCTGTGGAGCACCTTACTTCCAATACTATATAGCTCTGCCAAACAACAACTCCTGCATGATTACACAACTTCCTCCTACTTTGTGTAGTGAGAATACACTGCATATACACAATCCCATCAAAGCAACTTTTACCAAGAACAACCTTAAAAACTATTCCCAACATTGTCCCGCAAACATGTCCGTCAACACTGTCTCCATTTAGAGCAGTTCCTTCATATAAAGACAGTTTCGAAACTCTTCAGAAACGGGGAACATGACAAAACTGACCAAAGCAGCTGCTGCGTTGGCCGTCCAGGTGCCATCTTAGCCTAATTCCCCACACAGCAAGTACATTCTACTGGGTCCAACTGGACAGAAAGTTCACTGGAAAGACATGAAAAGGCTGATTCCCTCTGGTTGTTGTAAGCCTTCATTTCAAAGATAAGAGGATCTTCCCTTTTAGTGTATAAAAAAAAATTGAGGGATCTCTATTGGGTTGAGTAATGGAGAGAAGACTGATATGCTAAGAAGTGCTTGGATTGTTAACAGTCAATAACTGAAACTGACAGATGATGAAAGTTAGAAGGAGAGAAAACAACAGAGTACAAAACACACAGAGGACACTGGAGACAAAAAAAATAACATTAATGTCCCATCCTGCCTAACCTGTCCCTTGACAACTTCCAAAATACAATAACTGTTATGGCGACTTTCAACTGACATCTAGAATTACAACTACAACAAGACATTTTTCATCTTTTCAAACATGATTATCATAAGGCATGGAACTCTGTTTGAAAATCATCAAAGATATGTCAGATCTTTCTAATCCAATTCTTAACATTCCGCTTCTCCCAATGCTTACTGTTCCTCTTAACGATAACACAAATGTTTCATCCCATTTCAGTACAAGTGACTTAAGCAAATCACTCCCCTTATACCATAAGATACAAAGCAACACTCAGGACACCAAAAGACATAACTTTCCTAGGTCTGGAAGAGTCTACACACATCATCACACCATTCCCTTTTTTTGTGTAGTGTAAGACGTAATTCCCCATTTGTGTTTGTGTGTTCATCTCAAGGTTGTTGTCACGGCTACGTTAGGCCCTACCTACTTTTCCATCAAACACCATTTCCACAGCAGGTTTAATAGGCGTGGCGACAGCACAGGCTGACTTTTCTCTCAAGGTTTTAAGATTTGGCTCTAGTGTGACATGGCATTAACTAGCATATAACTACTAGGTTTTCCTCAGCGAGTTCAGTGACATCCGTTTTTTATGATTCCCATACAAAGCAATGATTATTACATAAGACCTATGACATATCCAGCAGCATTGGTTACCAAAATCCTCGGAACAGTACCTTCATCTAAATACAAAATAAACACATGTGTAAGTAACTGTTTGCAGTATCCTGTTCATATCAAAATGGGCCAATTTGCTGGCTGACATCAATAGAAATTGGTACTCAAAAAAATTATATATCTGATATATCTCAGAGGATCTGTAGAAAATGCGATAGATAGCAACAAACAAAATACAAAATTAAACAAGAATGCCAACAGCATTCAATTATACTATGGCAAAAAAACAATGTTATAACATGAGTACATAATAGTTATTATGTAACTGTGACAATGGACTTCCTTGAACAAGGTGTGCTAGGCTTACCATGCTATGTGCCAGATTCTACATGAGGAGCAAACTCTCAAAAGTTAAATCAAAATCATAACACTGAATCAGAGCCACAACAAATTAATCATGGTTCAATTAAAAGATCAGATGCCAAAAAGTATGTTTCTAAAAAGACAAAAATCATTTTAAAACAATCATTTAAATCCTACAGATGTCTGTAAACCTTGTTCCATTTCAATTCTGAACCTGAAAAGTGCAATTTGCTAGCTACTGTGTCCCACGCATAGCATCTCAGTAGTGCTTTTCCTGCAAGTAATCTTTCATCTTGTTTGGTAAAGGCAGTTTCTGGATCAGGTCTATGCGAGTGTACTGTCTGATGACGAACCGGCAGAGGTACTGCATTGAACGTACCTGCATGAATCGGGAGACAGGATTAGTCAGTCTAACGGGGTAGGTAGCTGACCCTGGCACACGAGATCTGGAGTAACAAAACGCACCATTCTCAGAGTCCTTTATAGAGTGTTCGATAAGGTCGACTATAGATGTGTGGCCCTCTAGGTCTGGATGCTCATAAAAACTAAACCTGCCATTTGAATGCTCGATCCTAGTGTGCAGGGTCTTGCCTTGTGAACGGAAACTCAAACTGAGCAAGTATCTGTCGTCGGAACTGTCGCGGACTAGGAACGAACCGTCAGGCAGGTTGGTGAGCTTCTCTTCAGCCTCCCACCTCGTTATCGGACCCCAGTACCAACCCTGTTTGGCGAGCTTCTTCAGCTCCGCTGTAAGGCTCGTTACCACCATAGGCCCACTGGTCTGGACCGAATCGTAGACCCTGCTGACACCAGGTGCAGAATTGGGATCGAAGTTCAGGTGATGCCTGACTCTTGCGGCCACGTCTGAGTCTGCACCGCTGAACCCCGAAAAGGTCCTTGGGAACACGCTGCTGATGAGAGGGGAGAATGAAGGGGGGAGTGAGGGGATGTGGATGCTGGAGGCTTGAAACAGCACCCCTGCGGAGCCTTCAAGCAGCCTGTTCAGCGACTGCTCCAGGAACAGCTCTGGCGGCAAGTCCAGATCCTGATCTTCATGTCCAGGTTCCACAAGAACAGCACTGCAGCCTTCCTCTTGCTCAACTACTTCCATGGGTGTGGAACTGTCCATGCAGCAAGAGTGAGACCCTTCGGGGTACATTCCCTCATCTAAAGGCATGGTGTACTGGATGTAGTCCTGAGGCGTCAGCCCTATGTCAACAGGCACATTTTCGTCGATGCTCAAGTGCAAGGCTCCATTCTGAGGAGCCAGATTTTTCAGCGTTCTTCCGTGGTCGGCGAACAGTCCTTCCATGTCAATGTCACGAAACTCCTTCCTCATGCCGTTGAGAGATGGGCTGGGGCTGGGCGAGTGGACCATGGCTTTGACCTTCACCTCCGAGTTGTTTGGCCGCAGCGGCCAGGGGGAAGGGCTGTAGTGGTGACTGTGCAAGGACGACGTCCTCAACGGGCGCTGCGCTTTGACTTCGGTGAAGCTTACGGGAACGGACGCGGAGGAGAAGGTGTCGTCGTCGTCTCCTGAGCCCACACACGGGGGGCTGCCTTTGCCTTTCGCTTTCTGCTTCGCCGACAGCCTCCTCCTCAGGGTGCCCATTAAACCCTCACCCTTGGAGCGGGTTCTCCATCCCTTATCCTCCTCGCTGCTGAGATCGCAGGAGGTTATGTCTGTAGTGTAACAGCCTGCAAAGAAGGAGTCTTCTTTCGGGAAGTCAGCGGACAGCACTGGCTGCTGAAGCATTACAAAATCCCCCTCCTCCTTGCCCTTGGTCATGTTGAGGGACTTCCGGATCGTCTTGAGGCTGATCTTCTTCATTCTGGAAGTTTCTCTGCGGTGAAAACATGGAAGAGGTCTCACCTATTTGCTTGACAGACTCTAAAAACAGTGTCCTTCCATGTGGCTGATTGCAACCAATGATACAAATACCATAGTTGCCCTCACCTGAAAAAATAAATAAAAAATATATCAGAAATGTTTGTGTCAGCCAGTCATTGTTAGACTTTGCAATTTGGGAAGGTAGGACTAAGTGTTGATATGAATGAGAATTACACCACCTGTGTTCCATCACACCAATAGAAATAACTTACTAGCCTAAAAGTGTTATCTTCCACATCCATTTCATATACTATGAACTAATTTTGTATGGTGTTTTCATGATGCAATACTGAGTTTCTGCCTTGCATGCATAGCATAGCAAACCGAGTCCATGTATGACAAAAAGAGAGGAGTTTAAAACTTCAACTTTAGAAGCTACTATGTAGACAGATAAGAGTAGATTGATGTGTAGCAGATTCAATACTAGCCATTTAGGTAGTCGTGAAGCTGGTTATCTATGTCAGACCATTGTGAGGAATGGCAATATGACAAACAAAAAAAAGGCATTAAGTGAATCAAAAGATTATATGATAGCCCCAAAAAGCCTTTCCGTACAGCTGACATTTAGCAAATCTACACGTACAACTGTCCAGCCATAGGTTAAACATTAGGATTGCAGATTTACTAACATTAACAAAAAACAAGACCAAGTAATTTGGCCTGCTCTGTGGTTTCACATGAATCTCCGTCAATATGACACTTTTTGCAACAGACTGCTCCGTTAAAGAAACTTATCCGCCGCTTCAAACAGTTTGAGACCCTATTCACTACGAGTTTTCCAAGCCATCCTTCCACAACCAGTGTATAGGCCAGCAATAAGGATATACAACATAAAAAGACCGGAGCTACCCACAGTGATACCACTTTCATTAATGTAATAGTATGACAAGGGATAACGTTAACTTTTACAACATAATGTTAAATCGTGGTATGATTCGTTTTTTTTTTTACCACTCGACATTAGGGGGGAAATGTTTAAGGACAGGCCTACGTAGCTAATTGGCTAGGTAGGTGGTTAGCTAGCCAAAGTAAATAAAGAATGCTGATACCTAGCTAGCGAGGTGGTAAACGTCAGAGCTAGCTGGCAAGCGAACATGACGACCTAGATTGCTACCTAGCTAGCTCAATTAACGTTAACATGCTAACAAGTAACTTTCGTGTCAACTCACCATATTTTCCTTAGAATCAGTCTTTTTTGTCGTTGCGTTTCCGTGTGCATCATGCTCCGGAGTTATACTTCAGTTCTGTATTACTTGTTGACTTTTTAAACTTTGCCATTCATCAGAAATAGTTGACGTCAAATAGCTAGCCCGTGCTAATCCCAGATATCACTTTAGCAGGCTAACTCGGCATAGCTATCCATTAGTTCAACGGGTTAGCTAGCAAGCACGCTAACATAAGTTAGCACATTAAAACATGCGCCTTCGAGCGTTTGTGTGTGTTGTTAACGTAATTCTTACTACACGTGTTACCTCTGATGGCAACGCCTGCTACGAAAACTAGCAAACATGTTTTTAAAAAAAATAATGTATTCATCAAACGTATTATTTTTGATAACAGTCGCTTCGCCCTATCCTCTTTTTGTTACTTTTCTGTTGTCCCCTTCCTCTCTTCCTTTGTTGCCTGTTGCATTGTGGGAGAGAACGAGAGGAGGTTCCGATGGGAGGTGATAGCATTCCCAATATTGATTAAGTGCAGTCATTGTTGATTATGAAACACGACTGTTACATTTTACAATTGTTGTAATATGCCTACATGAAACACCAACAAGTCACCACAAAAAATTATATCTGGTGTCTAAAGCCCTATCCAGACAAAGGGATGTTAAATACTGGACTCTAGGCCTACGCTCATGTGTTGAGTGTGTGTGTGTGTAGGCTACAGACTATGTTTGTATGTATATATGTGTATGCATGTGTGTATATATCAATAAATAAGTATATATATATATATATATATATGTTTATATGTATGTATATATGTATGTATGTAGCATATATTCCTGTCTGTCTGGGCAGGTGTGGAGAAATTATTGTCTTTTTAAGGCTACTTTGAAACTCCATGGGCCAACCAACTGAAATAAACTCAGTTCCATCTAAAATGGTATGCAATGTCAGCCTTTTGTAGCTTTTCTAAAGTTTGTTTATAGACAAATGCCAAATACGGTGATAAAGGGCCATTTTTTGCTTTACTTGAAAGGAATATCTTTAAAGAATCTGAACTGTGAGAATCCTGGACAATGCACACTGCCACCCAGTGCTGTTCCTCATCAATATTCAGTGGACCACGAGACTTAGAAATGTAAATTGTGAATGAATCAAATATTAATGGCCCTTATGACAGAGAGAGGAAGAAAGCTAGTGTTATTTTTGGATAGAAACTTTGGGATTGGTTCTCAGTTGTATTGCTCAGAAAGACTCTAAATATTTGCAGAAAATGACAGAAGTGCCATGGGATGATCCACAGGGCTTAAGGCTATATTTTCTGCAGGATTTAGTCAACCATATATTGAAATGCGAGTGTATCTGTTCATAAAGATGCGTGTTGTTTTGAAGGCAGTGTTTCAATGTCAGAGCTTTAAGGACATGTAAATTCTACATTCACTAATTGCCAATCTCACAGTGGAGAAAATCGGACTTGCTCTCCATAGTACAAAACCGGAGTTTAAAAAGCCACTCTTATAAACATAGACATGAATAATTTTTTTTGTAAGACAGCATTTGTTGTCAAACATTTGTCATCTCAGTCCCAGCTTCACCCTGAAACACAGTTTGTCTTTTTGGTGGCAGTTTAGAGATATTCAAATACTCATTTCTCCTCCTCCAGTGTTTTAGATACCTTGGAATGGATGGAGTAATTCTGAAAATATGCATCATAGGTGAGCCGTATCAACAGATATGGAATTAAAGGATGACACACAGTCACACTTTAACAGAGGCTGCAGGGTCACCTTTGTGTACAAACACAGTCATCGTTATTTCCATAATCTATAAATATGGAGAGATTTTGGTAAAATAAATAAATATAAAATCAGCACTGTAGGTCAACTCCCTTTATTGTGCTTTTTTTCTGAAAGTCTTTCATGTGAGCGCTACAAACAAAGCTTAACTTTGAAATGAGTCATTGGTGGGCTAATTAGTGTCAGTATTGTTTTAAACTGGATAATGGTGTTTACCGCTGTTGGGCTAATTTAGGGCCGTGCACTGTGCACTGTGAGTTGTGTGTTTTGTTCCTTCCCCCCACACAGTTAAACTGTCAAGCTCATAGCAGGCTGTGGCAAACCTGCTCGGGGCTGCTGTGTGTAGACAGGTTCTATGCAGACACCCTCTAATTATATGGTCCTGTTAGGGCTTATCATGCAACTATAGACAGAGGGAAAGAGAGAGAGAGAGAGAGAGAGAGAGAGAGAGAGAGAGAGAGATGAGATCGCTCTTGTGAGAGTTCATTGAAATTACTTTGTCATGCCCTGTTGCTCTGATTTTACCCAAGCAAAAAGCATCAATTAAAATATTATATTCGAGAAAATGATAAACAAAACCCACAGAGGAATATTTTACATACATATTTCAGCTGTCAATGACATAAGTAATTTATTGTCTTTTTGTTTATAACCATATTTATAATTCAGTGAATAAATAATGGGAAAGACATTGGAACTGGAAATTGAAATATAAACAAACAAAAGACCAGAACAAATCATTTAGAAAAGAATTGTGAACATGTATATTTGTCATTTGGAAGGATTTACATTTCTAGCTGTAAATGAAGTTGATTTGTATTTATATAAAATGACAAATTATTGTTTCCTATGGCTCTTGTGCACAATGTTAGGGAGATGAGCATAGGGAGACAAACCAAGAGTCCCATTTTTCCCAAAATAACATATTTGCTAACAAAATACTCTTCTAAATAGGAACCAGAATAAAATAAAAAATAAAAAATTCCCTTCTGCACCAACAAAGCAGTACTGTAGCATTTATGGCGATTTTCGATGTGTTTAGCCACCATGTTTGACGCATGGTTTTTGTCAGAACTCCTTTGATTTGCTGACAACCTATTCTTTCAGAAATGAGATATCCTCTTGTGACAAGATTCCCCTTATTTCATGTGAAAGCTGCATCAGCCAGAAATTATTTGCTCAATATGGCTGTAGCATCCCTCAAAATGATTTAGTCCTTCAACTTGACTGTTTCGCCGAGGGGGGTTTGTCAGAGGTCCCCGAGTGCCCACCCTAATATCCTCAACACTTGCAGCCGAGTGGAAGACATGTATAGCAGGCATGTCAAACAGTGATGGGGCCAGTGGGACCACTTGGATTTTTGTTTCCGGGATTACTGAGAAATAGCGTCTGGCGCTCTCTCCCTGTCCAGGGTCATTTATTGAACTGATCATGTTTACCTCTTTACCCCGGTGCTCTCCTTTCATTTCCAGCCAATAAGTGCGCCCACAGCCTGATTAGCATTCAGAGAGAGGCCCGCTGTAAATCAGTCCTTCAAGTCCCTTTCCCTGCCTTCTCTCTCACCCTCTTTCCCTCCCTTCTCTCTCTCTATCCCTCTCTCTCCTGAGGGAGAAGCCTTAAGGGGTGTAGGAGAGTCTACATTAATTACACCTGCAACAGCTGTAGCAACACAGAATGTAATGAGTCAGCGAGAGCCAGACCTGCGCAGAATTTAATGATCTTTGGCATTGAGTGCACAGAGGTGCTTTGTTTACTTAAGGGTGTGGAACATATGAATCACAAAATGCAACACAACACAACACATGGTTGTTGCTTAAAAAAAAATCCTTTACTTAAAGTATTTTTTATAAAAAAAATGTGATCATATTTCGATGTTACTGGGAAATGGTTAGGGTTGTGCGTATTGTCTTTGTTTGTGTTTAAATGTGTGTGTGTTTGTGTGTGTGTGAGTGAGGGAGAGAAAGAGAGAGAGATAGTGTGTGTGTGTGTGTGTGTGTGTGTGTGTGTGTGTTTCTGTGTGTGTGTGTTTCTGTGTGTGTGTGTTTCTGTGTGTGTGTCTGGGTCTGTGCTTGACAGAGCCCCCCCAAAGGGAGCCCAGCTGTTTGATCTGACCTAATTGGATCATCTCTCAAATCAACATCTCAGTCTCCACAAAACAAACATACCATAACCCAGTCATCAGCTGACTCCCAGACAGGGGGAACCGCCCTGATTTCTAATGAGAAAAACACAGACACATATAGGCTTGCTGTGAGCTTTACATCATCGCACGGTTAAAAATGTTGCATACGGAAGCATGTTCCCATGCCGTGTTTCTTTGATAACAAATCTCGATTATTGGCAGTAGGAGTATTTTATTGCAGTTTTATCAGGTGTGTGAGACATCAGTGGGGGATGTGCATCATGCATATGGCCCGTGAGGTGCTTTGCATGCGCAAAGCTGGAGTTCAGCCGATCACATGAAACTAATCAGACAGACACGGCACCAACGCACTCGCAGCTATACCAGATCAGTGCTGCTCCATATGTTCCTCCTGGGATCTCTATGAGGAAAGAAATGTCTTATCGTGTGTAGAAATGTCAAATGAATAAGCCCTATCACTCGTAGGAAGCATGCACACACACACACACACACACACACACACACACACACACACACACACACACACACACACACACACACACACACACACACACACACACACGCAGAGAGCATGTACAAGGTCTAACATGCCCATCAACTGAGGATGTTACTGTATATATCAGCATGGAGGGCAGGCTAGATTGCTACCCACCTTTCGTGTCACAAGTCTACATATCAGAGATTGACAGCCATGTAGAAACAAGCATAAAAATAACCGCTGAGGTCACTAGGCTCAGCCTCGGTGCAGAAGGCCATTTCTACTGGTCACATTTTAGTCCGCAGCAACGAACTGCAGACCAATGGCGTTGGAGACAAATAAAGTCATTTCACCAATATATTTCAACACAAGGGGCGTGAGATGAGTCATGTCAGAGCCGAGCGCCACGCAACCCGATCCATTTGAGGAGAAGTCTTTTCCTGCTGCTGGAGTGATGTGAATGACTGATCGCAGATAAATACAGATTACCAGGAGGAACTCTCACTGAGGGAAAGTGAAAAATCCAGCCGTGCACTCCTTTCATCTATCCTGTATGATTAGGCTATCAGATACTTCTTTGGGAGGGTGCAAAAAAGCCAGAGAGCATTGCAGTGTGTCTTTTGTGCCAAACACACAACTTTAGGAAAGGATTGTGTGCTTGTGTGGGAGTGTGTGATGGTGCATGCGCATGAATATTATGCATATGTGTGTGTGTGTGTGTGTCTGTGTCTGTGTCCGCACACACATGCACAACCAAAGATAAACAGCTTTTGTTCTTTGTGAATGCAATTGCTGTGAAGAGCAGTCCCACTACACACTGTTGAAATCTCATGTTCTTTTTTTTGTTTGGGATTTAATCAGACCTTTGGTTCGTCAGGACATTTTGTATTACCGTATAAAAAAACAAACAGCCATATTGTTTTTATGCTATCCTTTCATGTCTGGGGCCCTTGCATGTCTGATTTCCATTATTCAGAGTGTAAAAGCACAGATGTACAATAACAACACACGGTCATCAAAAAGAACATCTTGCCTATTTTTCTCCCATGTAACTCATCAAATACCCAGTGCCCGGTCATATTAAGTCTCCCTCATCTTAGCTGATGCATCATGCTGATGACAAAAGATACCTCATGTCTGTGATGTCGACAAAGATGAGGACTGATATGTCAGCCTACTGATATTTGACCAAAGATTAAGATTTAGGTGATGACAGGATAATTTTCTTCAAACCGATTCTTTGTGTAAAGAAGATGGTTTGTCACGTCACCGGTGATAGCCATAAAGAAATAGACAATTTCAATTGTATTTGCTGAGCAAAATATCACCCTGTGTCAACACAGGCTGAGATTAAGATGCCATTTTTGCGCTTTTAGTTGGGGGACGGGTGCACTGACCTACAGGAAGTCAGAAAGCCTGATGTAGCTTTGACGCAATGCCTGTTCTAAAGTTGAACACTGCTATGTATCATTGTATTACTGTGAACCAAACACTGGACCTAAATATCTAAATAAGAATCAGGTGAACCTGTCAGTTTGAAATATTAAATGTCGGCTCTGTTGATTTCTGTCTTCAGTGTGTTTCAAATGTAGTGGCTATCTGACCAACTGCTGTTCAAACATCAAACATCAAAATGTCTGCTTTAACATCAGCCTGAAATACCTCAGGGCTATGTCAAGTTTCATTTGTCCAAGAACTGTGATAGCTTTGGTGACAGCACAGTGGTAATGCTGTGTGTAAGATGTCATACCAGGTTTCACCTACTCTTGTTTTCATTTCAAATTGAACAGAATAACAATGCATGTTTTTAATCAACCAAGCATTTTTTCTGCATCTCAAAAAGCAAAGTGAGTGTGCAGGTTATGGTTTGGGTAAGATTGATTTATGCATTGTCCATCACACCAGGCTTCAGATTAGTGTTATGGGCATCTCAATGGCCTCTCTGTGACAGTTCTTGGGAAAAGTAACTTGCAGAATCAAAACTGACCGAAATCTTGCCAAATTTGCTATGATAGGCCAGATTGTAATTAACTGAGGAAGCTGATTTTATGAACAACACTGAGAGGCACAAGTGTCTTGAGGATTTTTCTTGCACAACTTTTGGCAAGTCACTGAGTGTTTCGCTTAAGAATGAATTTTCTAATTTCTAGAGAATTGGTGTCAAATGTCAGCACTAAATTAGTTAACACTGAAGGACTAGTGAATGTAACGGTAGCCAGCGGGTACAGTGCTGTGCAGTGAGTAAACCTCACTCCCCGACATATTCCCTGCGGAAGCGGACATCCCTGTCTGTGTTCAATCATACCATCGGACTGAGGATGGTAAGGAGAGGTCCTGGTCTTATATATGCACAACAGCTAAACAGTAGCAAAACCGAAGCCCTTCTTGTTGGCACTCCACACCAGGTTCAGTCATCCTCCTTAACTCATCTCACCTTCGACAGCCAGGTCATCCCCCTCTCCTCCACAGTCACTAATCTATCAAAACCTCCACCTGCACCCTCAGGTCTTCAAACAGCTCGCTCCTCCGCGTCCCCAAAACAAAGCTCCGCACCATGGGCGACCGGGCCTTTTGCTCGGCAGCGCCACGCTTATGGAACAGCCTCCCTGACCACCTAAGGGCAACGCAGACGCTGGACTCCTTTAAAGCTGGACTAAAAACATTTTTATTCAGGAAGGCATTTCTGGCCTTGTGTTAAATCGTATGTTAAAATGTTAAAAAGTTTTCTATTATGCTTATGTTAATTCATTTTTATTTTATTGTATTATTATAGTTAGTTTTTAATATGTTGGCACTCTGAGATTCTTTTGAATGAAGGGTGCATTACAAATTAAATAAATTATTAATTATTATTATTATTAACAGCTGGCAGAGTTGCCCAAACAGGTGCAATGCAAAATTCCTGCCTTGGTCTGAATATGAGTTTCTGGGAGTGCCATAATGACAAACCCACTTGGCTATTGTTCTTGTCTCCTGATTGGGAAATAGAGAGGCCTCGGTCCTCTTTGACAAACATTCCACAACCACCCACCACTTCTTCCCTTCCGCAAACCACCCCCGGCCAATAAAAAAGGTCTCTCACCTTCCCTTTCAGTTTCTGCACCCCCATGTTACCGACCCAACACCTTAGGCACCAGATACCTGGTTTTGGGGGCAACAGACATACCCACTTCTGCTCCTGAACCTGTATCTGATCCCAGTCTAGACCGTATTTCTTCAGAGCAGGGTGGGTGTTAATAATGCCCTGTTTTTCCACGATTGGCTTTTCAATTTAATCAATATTCTCAAATCAGGGCCCAAGTCAAATCGACCTCTGCTTCTGTAAAGCTTTGTACAAGGGAGCCATCTGATTCCGCAGGTGCCTCCACCTCCTTGCCTAGATCTCTCGCCCCCTTCTCTAACGCACAAATCTGAGGCCAGGGGAGCACTTCCAGAGGACTAGGGGAACCCTCTGCCCCATTCCCAGTGTACGCATTTCGCCGGGACAGCGCATTGGCATTTACATGATATTTACCTGGCCTATGAAGGATCTTGGATCTTGGAACACCGCCAGCTGTTCAAGCCACCAAGCTAGCTGCCCCTAGACCTTGAAAGTTGTGCAGAGGGAGGTGTGGTCTGTTCTAAGCAGGAAATCTTTTCCTAACAAAATATTCTTAAAATACTTTATATATACAACATAAGTTATTTCTTAGTTGTAGCATATTTACGCTCTTATTTGCTAGGGCCTCTACTCGCAATATGTTATATATATAAATATGTAAATAATGGGTCTACGGTCTATACATACACGTGCATTTTAATGAACATAATCAAATGCAGGGTCTCTCAAGCTGTTATTTAACTGCCATGGGTGTTATCTTGTCGATTTTCCACTACCCCATTTATTCTCTCACTGGAACGTGCAAAAATGTGAATGAATACGGTCACTCCCACACTCTATTACTTTATGTTATGTTCCTTGACGTTACCTGCAGCAGAATTGAAGTCGTCAAACTAGCCAGCCATTTCGACTTGATTCTGGAAATGCTATTTAAACTTCATTACACATAGCCTACGTCAAATCCTAAAATGCACTGCAACGAAGGTATTGCTACTGCGGCCCGCCTCATTCAGCTCAGCCACTATCTGTTTTAAAGCAAACTTCAGAACAAATTGTTGAAACTACTTGTTGGAATTGTTCACTCTCAGCAAGGATAAACCCATCGGTCTCATTTGTGTCTCATTTGGCGTGGCCGTGATTAAAGAATATAACACTGGGAGACATTATGAGGTGAAACACCATGACAAATACAAAAAACTGGATCCCTTGTGTCACAACAGGCCATGTTCACAAAAGCAAAGTCACAGAATAAGAGAGCAGCAAAAGCCAGTTTCATTGTGGCAGAAAATATCGCTGCTCATTTGCAGAAGGAAGCTTTCTAAAGCAATACATGCTTCAATAAGTAGTTTGCCTAGATAAAAGATTCAGAAGAAATACAATTGATGAGCTTGCCAGCGTTCTAAAGGAGTAGCTACTGGAGAAGGCAAGACTTTGTACTCGCTTGCTCTGAAAAAAAAATACTGATATACTTGGCTACATGTAAATCTTTTCTGTCAATTTTCATTCCCTTCATTCTGTTTGGCCCACAAACTGATTGTGATTTTTCAACATGGACCCGTGAAGGAGATTTTTTGTCTCATCACCGGCTGTCAAATTTCTTACTGTTGTCAACATGAACACGCCCCTTGCATGTCACGTGACAAGAGAAACGTCTCATGTGGCAATGGCGCGGTTGTTGAAAACAAACCCCGGGCAGTTCGAGTTGATAATGAAGTAACTGAAAAGTGCACGACAGTTTAACCGTTTTCTTCAAGGTGCAGAAGGACTATGGATTTATCATCACTCATAAAGAAAATAGGTAAGCAAAGCTAAGCTAACTCTTTTGGAGCTCGTATCGTTATGTTTAACTCGATTCCAGTCCAAGTGGATAGACAACTAACAGTTAACGAGAGACAAAGCATAGCTAGCTCTTACAAAAGTTAACGCTGACGTCAAAGTCATCGTTTGGTAAGATTATTACGATGTGTACATTAGCTAATGTTGTTCCTCGTAGATAACTAGAAATACTATACCAAGGTCTGGTTTGGATCTAACAGCCTAACGTTGTTTACAACACTCTCGTTTGGTTGCTACTTTGTTGCTACTCAGTCTAACGTTAGTAGCTAACTAGTTAGCCAAATGTTATTCAAATAGATGCGATCCTAGCTGTCAAAACGTTGGCTAGTTCGCTAACGTTACAATCTCAATGTCTATTTAGAAACCGCAACATTTGTGACGTTAGGTTGCAGTATGCCTAACCTCGTTGATTTCATTTCATATAAGATGTTTGCTGATATAATTTTTTTCGGAATAGCATATTTTAGTTTTCCATTCAGGAAACATATAACTACATAGTGCATATCATGGATGGCTAGTGGGAAAGATACAGGTGTTTATCTGTCCTTCACATGACCATATGAAAATGAATTTGAGGATGGTACCAAAGCTAGTTTCCTATAAAACCATACCTCAAAAAGTGTCAAACTGTTGCATAGTGTTACTTTAAGGCTACTATTACCTAAATGACCTAAATTTCCCTCGGGATTAATAAAGTATCTATCTATTAGTGTTCGTAATTAGAAGTGGTGACTGTTGCTATATTAACCGCTTTGAAAGAGACACTGACAGGAGCCTTACAGTGGCTCTGTATTTTCAAATCACTTACAGGGTCTTTAACAGTTTTGCTCTCTAGTTGCAATACAGGATTCATGGACACAAGTAATGTGCTTTCAACAGGTCATTCCTTATTGGAAATCAGAGTCCGAGCTCTCAAAAACATCAAGAGTAAACTGGATCATGGCCTCCTCTCAGTTCCTGATCTTGTCCAAGAGCGAACACTGTTTGTTTTCCTTCTGGAGTGGTTTAATTTCCCTGAGGTGCCGTTGCAAGAAGAGGTTCTTCAATTGCTCTGCATTTTATCCAAGGTACTGTGTCATTATTTGTTACTTGGTTTCCATGTTTAACCAGTTACAGTCAAGCATTTGAATGACTTGTTGACAAGCTGTCAGCCCTGTCTGTTTAATCTTTGTCTAAAGCACCCGACAGGTGCCCACATGCTCATGGATGTTGGAGCAGTAGAGTTTCTTACTCAGCTCTCACCCAGTGTGGAGGAAGAGCTGCAGGCCATCATCGACAGCATTATCGATCAGCTGTTCCATCTCCCCGAGCTACCACAAACATCCAGTGCTCCGGCAGGCGGTTACGAACAACACTTTACCTCCGCTGCTGTTCAAATGGGTATACAAAATAATAGTTAATCTTCTGTTTCTATCTGTTGCTGCTGTTATTTGGACTAATCATTTGTATTTTTCAGTGTGACAAATCCCTCAAAGGCTTAGCCATGCACACTGTTGTCATATTGAAGAGATAAATATTTAGCGGGGTGTAGGTAGTCATCTCCTCCATTTGCTTTTGATTTCCATTTTCTTTTCTTTTCTCTTTTAGAGGAAGAGTGTCTTGCGAGAGGATACTTCCAGAGAAGCAGGCCAAACCATTCAGATATTCTTCCTCATCGAGGAACAGGTACCTTGCTGTTGACCTCGTGATGAAATGCGTTTATTTTTCTGACAGATTTTTTTATTCTATTTTTAAATATTGTTATTTGATAGTACTTGTGTCCAGCAGGAAATACGAAAGATAATTGCTTTGTGTTGCGCCATGTTTCTGATATCAAAGATGAATTGACATTCCGCAATGCCATGTTTGTGTTTTCCTAAAACAATAAGTAGCAAGCAAAGCGGTCAGGTGCCTGAAGTTTTCGGTCTTTCCTTGGCTGTCTCTGACACCTACAGACAGACACATCCTGTCATCAAATGAAAGGTGAATGCACTCACAGTCCTGCAAGATATTGTATGAATATGGATGATTGATGTTGAACTATTCAGGTTCTGAGGCTCCTGGCCGTAATACATTTAATACATTTAATAAATTCCATATCTGATAGTGGGATTGAATCTTATATTCTTATTCTTCCCACCAGTGAAATTGTTGGCTCATTTGTGACTCTAAATGCATGTGGGCTATTGCATTTCAATTCAACCTTTATTATTATTATTATTATTATTATTATTATTATTATTTTTATAGGTTTATTATTATTATTAGTTTCTGGTGAAAGATGAATCAATATGATGGAGAAATCCAAAGTGTCTGTAACTTAATAAATAATCCCCCCATGGCTTAGATGTTTGGGATTTTTCCATCATATTGATTCAATTATAGGTGGGAACCCCTGGTTGATTTGACATGACATGTCCATGTTTGATCTTTTCCTGTAGCTCCTTACGAAGCAACGACCCCATTACAGTACGCACCACCTGTGAGCTTCTCCGAGACGTCATCATGCAGGACTTTCCGGCCGAGATATTCCTGCAACGTCCGAGTATAGTGCAAGTACGTCTGCATGTGGTCGCATGGCCTATCACCTCAGACTGCATGACAAGCGGCCTCTGATTTTTATTTTCCTTTTTCTGTTTTGCCTTTATTTTTTGCAAGTTTTCCTCATGGTCGATAGAACCAATTAGCAGGATTGAATTGCTTGGATTTAAAGCCATGACTTCACTAACGCCAGAGGGCAGTGAATTTGAACTCAGTGCAAATTACATCCTCGATAATTCAATTTGGCCTGCCCTTTTATTTAGTGCATAATCTTATTTATGGTTGCAGTCGCTAGCCACACAGGCCGTGAGCGGTTTTTCACCAGCCCCGGCTTTTAAGGCTTGTTTGTGTAATTCTTTATTTCAGCATGAGCATTTGTTAGCATAATTGTGCAGGTTCGCAGCTCAGTGACTTTGATGTTGGGACACGGCCACTTCTGAGCTGAGGTGTGACTTAGACCCCGCGTTTGATATTTCCTTCTCCTCCCTGGTGGGTCTCTAGAGCCTGCTGTCCTTGCTGAGTCTGAGTGGGGAGAGTGAGGCTAGTTACCTGACTCTCCAGGCTCTGGCTTGTCTGCAACAGCTCTGCTCCAACCTAAGGAGCCGACTGCGCTTCCACAGAGACCCAGGCTTCTGCTCAGCCAAGCAAGGTACATCCAGCTGTCGGTTACACTTTCACACACTCCCTCATTCCCACACACTCTCCATCACTCTCATACACACTTTTTCTCTATATCTCTCTCCTTATCTATCTCTCTCTTTCTCTCCTCTCTCTCTCTCTGTCTCTCTCTCTCTTTCATTCTTTCTGTCTTTCTTTCTTTCTTTCTCTCTCTGCTCTCAATGGAAACAGAAAAACACAAGCTTGCCCTTGCATGTGTCAGTGGGAAGTGAGTGGCATATTTATTTAATAAGAATCAAGGTTTGCATAAGTTACATTTCCTTTTGGGAGAATCTGAGGGGTCTCACCTGATAGAAAGAGTTTCTGTCAGGTTTTCCTCACTACGTGTTCAGTTTGTTCGATGTTTTTGCGGCTGAAAAGTGGGTTCATATTGATTTGTCCTTTGCGAGAAAGTTTCCTCTGATTTGGGAATTTTTTTCCCATGAAATGTAGATGCACTTACGCAAGCCTCAAGCCATCTGTGAAATGTACATGTATTTATTTAGCAGACACTTTTATCCAAAGCAACTGACCGTAGAGACGCGCATTTCCATTAAATAGCCTTTGTGTGCAACCTGGGAATCAAATGCATGGTCTTGGTGTTGTTGAGCCACATGAACACATTGTTGTATTGTTTTTGCTTTATTCTGTTGCTCCCACCCCTTAGATCTTGTGTCCCAGAATTCCTCGATGTCCTACCCCCAGGAAGTGCGAGGGACGCAGCGCTCAGGCGCTTCCTCGCCGGAGGGCTGTTCTCCGAGGCCGTCGGTGGTGGGCCGCACCGGGCAGAGGGTCCGGGGAGATGGCCAGGACGGAGACGCAGCCTCCTCAAGGTCTGACCGCTTCTGCTGTCTTTGCCCACACAGCAAAGTAAAACTTCTTTGAAATATCTTAAAACATTTTTTTTATGTACAGTTTATGTAGAAATAAGATGCCCAAAGCCAAATTGGCAGATTAGCACATTTTTTCTCACTCTGATTCTGTATTGAATCCATGTCTATTTCGTTTTACTCCCTGAAGTAAAGGAAAGGGCAGCGCACAGCTTACAGTTACAACACTTACAGTACAGTAACACTTGAAGTACTTGATTTTGATTCCCAAAGCCTGTTTTATGTATACCATCCCCTCTGCTGTGAGTTGGTTTCGATAAAAGCTTCCGCTAAGTGAGTAAGTAAATGTAAGGTCTGGTCCATTTTATTTTCTCCATGACCCCTGGGGTTCAAAACTATGATTTTCACTACCAGCAGAAGATTTTTTTCCCCCTCTTTCATCAACTGAATTCATTTGATTTGAAGCCCAATTGAGAAGCCCAATCTCTTGTCACGCTCCGCAGAGCCTCACATCTGATGCCCCTATACAGCCCTTAAGCATTCCCTTTGGTTGCAGTGGCAGCAGCGGGTCCCAGGGAGGTGGGAGAGGAGGCGGCCCCCCCGGGCCTCCCCTTCAGTCCCCGCAGCCCCTGGGCCAGCTGGAGCAGCTGCCGGAGCTGGAGGCCCAGGAGGAGGCGCAGGAGCTGCAGGTGCAGCAGTGGAGCCTGGTCCAGCTCAGCGTGGCGGCCCTGGAGCACGCGCTGCCACTCCTCAGGATGGGTGAGGAGGCGACGGAGGGGAGAGGAGGAGGGGAGGGGAGGAGGGGAGGATATTTGGGGGGGGGGACGGGACGACGGGACGACACACTAGCTGAGTGGCTCTCTCACTCTCTCTCGTCAGGCCACTCCTTGTGCCGTGAGTGAGTGAGTGAGTGAGAGGCCCAGCTTAGCCTGGCCTAGCCAGACCGGGGGGGGGGGGGGGTTGGTCATATCCTGATGTGTGTGTGTGTGTGTGTGTGTTTTGCCCGTATGCTGATGTTGTCCTGTGCTCCTGTGCTGCAGAGACTGTATGTGTATGGGTGGGGGGGGGGGTCATATCCTGATGTGTGTGTTATGCTCAAATGCTAATGTTCTCCTGTGCTCCTGTGCTGTAGAGAGTGTGCGCGTGTTCCAGGGGGCCCTGGAGCTGCTGTCCGAGGTTCTGCCCCTGCTCAGAGACAGCGTGTCTGAGGAGCTGTGGGACGAACCCAGCCTCACCGCTCTGGAGCTGGCAAGTCTCTCTAGCCCTCTGTCTCTCCCAATCCCCAGCTCCCTCCATCTCTCCCACTAACCCCCCCTCCTTCTGTCTCTCTCTCCTCTCCATCCCACCCCTCTCCTTCTCTCTCCCTCTCTCCCTTCTCTCCCCCTCTCCTTATCTCCCCTCTCTCCTCCTCTCCTTTCTCTCTCTCTCTCTCCCCTCTCCTTCTCTCTCCCCCTCCTTCTGTTTTTCTCTCTCCCTCTCAGTTAGTACTCTCTTGGTCTGCTTTTCTTTCTATCTCTCCCTCATTCTTCTCACTCTGTCTGTTAACCTCTTTTCTCCCCCCTCCTCCTCTTTTTCTCCCTCCCTCCCTCCTTTATTCTCTCTCTATTTCTCCTCTCTCTCTCCCCTCTAACTCTCTCCTCTCTCTTTCTCCCCGTCTCTCTACTCCCCCCCCCCCCATCTCCTCCTTTCTTCTCTACCTCTCTCTCATGCTCTCCTTTTTCTCTACCCCCCCATCTCCTCCTTTCTTCTCTACCTCTCTCTCACGCTCTCCTTTTTCTCTTCCCACCCAGCCCCTCTGCCCACGTCTGCGTCACGGCCTGATGTCTATGTTAGCGAGTGAAAAAAACACCTGATGTCATCCCTCGTTCCACTTTTTCTTTCCTTTTCTTTTTTTTATGTAATGCCACCTCAAGATCTGCATGTACTTAACCAGGTAGCTAGATAGCAGCTGGTTCTGTCTGGATCAAAACTAAGCGTACTTGTCCAGAGTAGTTCTAATGAACTGTATCTATAGTAGAATACCAGTAGTATAGTAGTATACATTATGCTGCTGGTCTAGAGTAGTCTTTGTGTAAACAAATGTTAATGTAGACTCAAACTACACTAGCACTGGTTATACTTACTGTTATACTTACTGTGCTCGTAGCTAGTGCTGAATCCACTGTATGCATAATAATAATGCCTTCCGTTGTTTGGAGATGTATGTATTTTTCACGATGTGCCTTATACATCATCAGTGTTTTATGCACGCTCACAGCACTGCCATCTCCCCTAAAAAGTGGTCTGTCATCTTAAAGAAAGTTTCCCCTGGTAATGCAGAGTGCTTTTACTGCCCCCTGCTGTCTGCCTTTTGTCATTGAAACATCTAAGGGTTTGGGTTGTTTTTGGGAAGACTGTGACTTCAGTGTTTCTGCTGTTACTGTAGAGGGAGAAGATCCAAGGATGTATGGAGACTTTGGGGGAAGTTTTGTCTTATCACAGCAGCCAAATGTCCGAAGAGCAGGAGGCGTCGCTGGTGTACCATAGGATGACATACACGAGCACGGCCATCTTCACCATCCGACTGCTGCAAACACTCCTGCCTGTGGAGAAGGTCTGTGGATTTGTCAGAGAACAGCGTTTAAAACCTTGAACCATTTAAGATCTTACTATTACCTTATCTGGTGGACTTCCATATTTCTTCATGTGTCTTAATTATTTTTTGTTTATTATTTTATGTTTTTTTTGTCCCTAAAGCATTATTTTGTCCTCTCAGTCCAACTTCAGTTGGTTCACTTTGCCTGCATCTCATACTGATATACCAGAGTGCACCTTTTCACCCATACAATACCTCTGTCCATCAATTCATTGTGTGCACATTTGAGGTATGATTTATTAATTGTGGACCTTTTTATTTTTCTTTTGCTGCGGTGCTTCCCCCTGCAGGCTAGCGAGAACCTTCCGGAGAACACTGTGGCGGCCCTTTTCCTCCTGTGCCTGGATGCCTCCTTCGCTGAAGCCTTCCCCAGTGCCCACGAGTCCGCTGTGGCGTACCTGGAGCTGGCCAGCCCCGACAGCCACGCTCTGTTCCGCCGCGCTTCCCGGGCCGCCCACAGCATGGAGGCCACCTGCGCCTTCTTGAAGGAGGCTGATGCGGAGGTAATTAAACCACCTCCTGTCTCCCAGACTTTAATGCCAGGCAGGAGGGCTAAATTAATAATGAATGGGATCAATAACCTGATCGAACACAGCTTGGTGGGGGAGAGACTTGAAAAGCATGTCGGTATTGATCGATTCCGGTAGTTTTTATCTTTTAAAGCAAAACGTTACTTCCAGTTACCTTTAACATGCTGATGGGCCTCTGTTGTTGTTGTTGTTGTTTATATGTTTGTTTTGTAGGGAGAGAAGAACTGGTTAGAGTTGTTGGAGCTTGCTGAGCAAGCAGCGAACGGCCTTCCCTACCATCAGCACCTACCTGTGGGGAAGGAATGTGTGCAGATATGCTCCTACCTGTAAGAGACAGTGCCTCTGAGTCGGTCTGATGGCTAACTGGGAGAAAGGTGGCTTGTGTTTTGGAACAGTAGAGCGTGACACCGGTGTGCTCAAGGGTAACAGACTGACATGGGTCTCTGTCAGTGATGGGCCTGGTTTTACACAAAAACTCTCAGTCTTAGAACCCTATGTTCTAAACAACACACTTAATTATTCACTAAGTCTTGTTTATCAATAGGAAAGTAAAGAACGAAGTATTAAAATTGTTGTATCTAGAAGTCAACATTGTGGCAGTACTGGGAATATAATCTGGCCTGTAATGATCTCCATCTCTAATTGATTTTGACTCATCATTAAAGAGGGAAGGAGACAACCAATCGAACAAGTGCCCATCACCGGCATCTCTGTGGAAAGAAATATTTGATTACAACCACAGCTACAACCACATTGCTATGCCGGCACTTCTCCCGGAGTGCAAATTGCTATTGATGTATGTGCCATTGCGGCACGGTTAAGTCACTCTGGATGAGCGTGGGGAAGTAATTGTGGGTTTGAATGTGTCCCCAGGTGGAAGTTTGCCCAGGCAAGCCCCCTGCTACGCTCTCGGAGTCAGGAGGTTTACCTGAAGCTCTTGTCTCACCCCCTCCTGCCTGTCAAGACGGAGTGTTATACCAGGACCCTCAACATTGTCAAGGTAACCATGCTGTCTGTGTAAAGCTGAGCCATCCCATTCAAAGGTCCCCGTGACCTTTTGACCCCTCACATTAGCCAATCAGAGGGCTGTAATGGATTGTTGATGTCAATATGGTAGGAGTGCCTGGGAGTTCAGAACGTGGCGAAGCCTGTGTCGTCGGTGTGCAGCGGCGTCCATTTTGTCCTCCACCCTCGAGTCCTCTATGAGATTTGCACGTTCGGCCTTCAGGACCAAGTAGGGAAGGTATGATGGCCACACACTGCATCCCCAAAATGCCTACGATGACATGACGCACAAGACGACATGACGACTTGTAAACAAGGACACACTGAAGGGCTCTTTATGCTTTGTGTTTTTATAAAAAATCAGTAATTTCAGAAATACATGTCGAGGTCATGTTAAGCCAACATCTGACATTGGGAGATGGCACACATATGCTGTGCTGTGTGTAAGGCGTGCTAGCGTGTCAGGAGTGGATGACTGAGTGCCTCCGAGCGACATTCATATGGCCATCAATTTGGTTTATGTGGCGCCCACAGGTGAAATCGGCTGCCAAGGATATCCTCCTGTTCCTGCTCAAAGGGAGATTGATGATGACAGCCGCGACTTGGAGCAAACTTAATGAGGCTCTTTACCCGGTCATCCCCGTCTTACAGGTAGGTGACTTCGCTCAAAGGCCTGGTGTGTACCGGTGGCACAGGAGGAGGGAAATGTCTTTGTTGGTATTAGCATACATCACTGTCCTGGAGGAGAGGTTCAAATACTGCAATACTGTGTGTGTTTATCAGTATTCTTCAGTGATACACAGACCTTGTCCGTCTCGAGTTCATAAATTCAGACTGGATCAGATTGAGCGCTGGTAATTGAAAATAGGGAAAAACATTTTTTTTTTAATAATAATAAAATAATAAAATACAAAAAATCGAATAAAACAGAAAGGTCATCAAAATTGATTACATTTTGCCAAGTGCTCTTTGTAATTGGGCCGTCATTACAGCGGAGATACGGAGAAGCACTTCTGCACTCGCCTCTATGCATATTTATTTAACGTGGAGCTCAGCCAGGCCTCTATGGGCCTCTGTTGTTGGGAGACACTCTGAATCAAGTGTCTGTGTGTGTGTCTGTGTGTATGTGTGTGTGTTGGTGTGTATCCATCTGTGTGTATGTGTGTGTATTCCAGAGTTATGCCAGCAGTGATGATGCCTTGGGAAACTGTATCCTGCTGATAAGTGAACCATCAGGCGAGACGGGCGTTGGGATGAGTTCACACGCCGTCAAGCTACGCGCCGCACTCCGACTGCTGTTCTCCAAGCACCAGGCGTGAGTGTGTGTGTGTGTGTGTGTGTGTGTGTGCGGGCATTTGTGTGTGTGATTTAGTGAGTGAGTGTTTGTGTGTGTGTCTGTCTGTCTGTCTGTATCTGTGTGTGTCGGTCCGTCTGTGTCCGTCTGTGTCTGTGTGTGTGTGTGTGTTTGTGTGTGTGAGTGTGTGTGTGTGTGTGTGTATGTATGTGTGTGTGTGCTGTGTCAAGTTCATTACTTGACAGAAACACTTAAATTAAGTTTAATATGCGCGTGTGAAAGGCCTCCTGTGGTTCCCGTAAGTGTTTCATCCCTTTCATTCTCAGTGCATTGATCTGGCACTAGCTCCTGTGACTGGGGCACTTCTCAACCTCTGATGAGCTGTTGGAATACTGTAGAGCAGAGTATTGCAGCACAGCAAACTCTGAGATGTTGGTCTGAATGATAGGCTTCCTTGGTGTAACTTTCCAAGGGTGTGCATTAGTTAGGCAATCGCACACGAGAGGGAATGTGTTATTGTGAGGCTGTTGCATGAGGCCCGAGGCCAGTCATTGCAGTTTGGCTGTTATTGTGAGGCAATGCCACTCATTTGAATCCCTTTCAGCCGACCGTAATCTGAGGCCAGAACTAACTGTTGCCTTTAGTTAATGTGTGTGTGTGTGTGTGTGTGTGTGTGTGTGTTCAGAGTGCGAGCAGCAGCAGTGCAGCACCTGATCCCCCACCTGACCTGCACTGAGGGGGGCAGCAGCTCTCGCCTCGCCCTGGACAGCAGCATCCTGTCCCAGCTCCCCTCCCTCTACCTGCTCAACCAGGCCGTGGATCTCAAGCTGGACATCACCGACAAGTCCTTCCTCAAGGTAAACACAGACACGGTCCGCTCTCTGTCTGTCCATGCCCTCTGTAGACTCACTACATAGGTAATAGGTACGGACAGTTTAATACAGAATTACAAACGTTCATACTCTAATGTATAGATTGTACTGTAATGTAATACATTTTACTCTCATATGATGGTTTATTGTCATAGTCAGAGGTGGAGTTAGTGGAATATAATTACATAATTATAAGTACGTACTTATAATACCCTTTACTCTGATGTGTTTTGTTGTTGTACTCACAGGTGGAGTCAATGAGATGTAATTAAGTGCATACTTAACATACTTCCCTCTTGTAGTGGGTTTGTCACCCACTTAAGTCTGATGTGTTCGTGTGTTGCCCTACCCCCAGGTGGAGTCTGTCAATAAGCTGTACAGCATTTTCACCTCTGAGACGGTTGACCTGGTTCTCAGGAGGTCTGCCGCAGAGCAGCTGGTGGTCGTCCTGCAGGGTAAAACACAAGCGCCCTGCCACGTCAAACTCCCAACACCTCCTCCCCCAAAACCCACTTCCTGTTCGTATCAGCCTGTGAAAAAAACCCTCTGTGCCCAACTGTATGACTACCCTAACCTAGCCTTTTTTATTTTCTAATATTGAGGAAATGAAAGTGAATGAGGTCTCATGATTCATTGTAAACTCACAGGAGATGTTTGTGTTTGCAGACACAGCTATGCATGCGGCACTGAGGAGCCTTGGAGCTGGCGAGAAAGTGATCAGTGTCATCAGTGACATTGTGAACAACACCATGAAGGTACAACTGGATAACTCTACTGCTTATTTATTTTAATTTGATTTTTTTTTTGCTGAAGTATAAAATCCCTCCTGCCAGCTGTTGGGTGAAGTCGGAGAGCCATGTGTTTGCATAGTCTTACATTACTCGAACGAAAAGTGTCCATGGCCTCATTTGTTCAGAGCGCAAGCAAAACAGTAATTTCATTCCAATTTGCTGCGCTGAGCAATCCTTCCATCACGGCTTGGGATTTAAGATGAAGGATGCCAAGTGGTAGGGAAAAAAAACAAACACAAAACAAGCAAAACCTCAAAACAAACAAAAACTTATAATTTTGTGATGAGGCAGCCACTTCTCTCTGTGTCAAGGCAAGCATAATAGGAGTTAATTGTGTCAGACTGTGGTCTTAATTTGTCACCTCTCTTCTAAGGAGTGCCTCTCCAGACCTCGAGCCTGATCATTTTATTCTGTTAAAACAAGAAGAAGAAAAAAGGAGTCCTGTAATTAGCAGGATGTGAGACACAGGCACAGGCCTGGGTGAAATGAGCTGGGTTTTGGGTGTCACGCTGCTGCATAACAAGTCGAGTGTGTTTTATTTGTTAGCGCCAATTAGCACTTCGCTTCTTCGCACGTTTAGCACGTCAGCGGCTGGCTGTGAACATGACACAACCTTAGCCAGATGTAATTGCTCAAGAACAATAGGTTGTTCTTAACCAAGGGACTGTGTGTGTGTGTGTCTGATTGAATGTGTAATTGTGTGTGTAATTGTGTGTGTGTCTGCCTTTGGGGCTGCTCTACTGTGAGAGGCAGTTCTGTACTGTTCTTGGGTGACATTTGTCACGACCACACAGAGAATGACATAATGTTGCGTGAACCTCTGTCACAACAGGGGCCGACTACATTCTTAAGCAGGGTAACACTGGGAGGAATGTACATTGGGAGGCTTTTAGCAATTGAAAGCTATATGGCTGTGCATAAATGGCCATCCCCAACCTGGTGTCAGATTGTCTTTGCCTCCAGTTCTCCGTTGTTCTGTACATGAAAGCTCATTGGCACAGAGGCATTAGTGAGTCTGTTTCATTCGGTTTCATTCGGTTAAACGCTGACCTGCGCTGACCTGCGCTGCCCTGGTGGCCTTTTGCCTCTCCTGTCAAGGTTCATAAACACTTGTCCGAAAAAACACATTCAGAAATGCCCTCCAGCTCCAGTAACATATTGTTCTGACACACACACACACACAGCCACACACACACACACACACACACACGCACGCAAACCCCAGGACACACACAGCCACACACACACACACACACATCCACACAGAAGTGCTCACTGCGCTCCTTGTACCTGTGCCAGTGATATGTAATGTGATTTATGTATTTGTTTTGACAGTAGATGGACTGCCACTCACAAACACTTACGCTCACACACAAACACACACACACACACACACACACACACACTCACCACGTCCCTTGTCCCTGTGGCTGTGATATGTAATGTGTTGTGTGTGTGTGTGTGTGTGTGTGTGTGTGTGTGTGTGTGTGTGTGTGTGTGTGTGTGTGTGTGTGTGTGTGTGTGTGTGTGTGTGTGTGTGTGTGCAGAACATGGACTGCCTGCTGGAGCCCTGCCTGGCTGTGCTGAGGAAGCTGGTGTATGCGGACCCCACCCTGCGCCACGGCCTGGCACAGCAGCCCCCCCTCCTGCTCACTCTGCTCAGAGGTAGGCTGGACCACAGACACACACACACACCTGCTCTACATCTGCAGAGTGCGCATAGTGTACTAGAGAACACACACATAGAGAACACACACACTCACACACTGTCTTATACACAGTGTACATAGAGGACTACACACACACTCTCACACTCTCTTATACACAGTGTATTACATTAAACCACACATAGACAACACACACACACACACTCGCTTATACACAGTTACGGAATGCAAAACCCAGTGTATTACTCCTCCCTCTCCTGATCACTCTGTTGAGAGGTAGGCTGGACTGTGTGTCGGGGTGCTGTATCATCCTGAAAACATTTCGTTTTCAAGAATGTCTGGCAGACTATGCGTCATCCCGCTTATTATATGGGTACTTGCCAAAACGACAAAAGATATTTCTCCTAAATATGTATTTGTATTTATTTATTTATTACATTTTTTTATAATTTATTTTGTTGCTGTTTCGTGGCTTTCGCAGACAAAAAATAGTTCTTTACAAAATAGAACTTCAAAGTTTCAGGTATTGCGTAGTAGTAGTTCTTGTTGACTTTAAGTTACAATGAATTTCTGTTATAAAAAGTGAACAGACCACTTACGGAATGATATGAAAGACGCACAAAACCCGCTGTCTGTCGCAGCAGTAATTATTCATTTTCAAGGGTCATTATCAATAAATATCAATCCGCTGAACTTTGGGACGGCCCATTCAATTCAATGGAACATTCCGCAGCATCCTGAGGTGCCGTATAATAAACAGTTATACAGGACAGCTCATTTTCTAACTGCCTCTCCTGTTTATTATGCTCAGAGCTAGGCTGGACTGCGCACACCGCCATACCTATACATAGTTGCGGAGCACACAGGGTGTCATGCTCACCCACACATGTAGACACAGTCTCACAGATTTGTACACAGTGTCAGGACACGCCGCTCATTTCGTTCACCCACACACAGAGAACACACACACACACACTCTTGGGTACAGTTACAGAACACACAGCCTATTTCACTCATACACTGATACATAAAGAGGCATTGATTACACTCTCCCCTGCACATGGTCACGGTTAGATAGAAAGGGCATGTAGCATCCTTGTGGCGGAGTGCCGTCACTCCCATCGCTATAATCCTACACTTATGCAGTTAGTGTATGAATTAAGATGACAGACTTCTACAGTTAGCCCCAGTCATATGGAGAGGCATATATCGAGGAATAAACAAAAGCAGGACGAGGTAGACAGATGATGACACCTCTCCCTCTCCCTCTCATTCTGCAGGGAGGGATGCAGGAGCACACAGCCCAGCCCCCTGCACACACGCACCGTTAAATAGAGACACAAAGAGACAAACAGATGGAGAGATAACAACACCTCCTCCACTCAAACTGCACACGGGTGCTGTGGGGAAAACCTATTGCACCCATCCACAAAACGAATAACCCACAGCCTCCACAGTCAGACAGAGGGATAGAGAGAGGGATAGAGAGAGGGATAGAGAGAGGGATAGAGAGAGGGACAGAGAGAGGGATACAGAGAGAGAGAGAGAGAGACGTGTAAGCAAATAGATGGAGCAGTGGAAAGGCAGACAAATGACACCACCTCCTCTTACCAAGTCTGTTAGGAAGTCTGCTCAAGCATTCAGCCTATTGCACTGATATGCTGTCTGATCGCGAGCGTACACGCCTTTCCACTTATCCGCAGTGAGACGGAGCCAAAAAGAGTTTGGTGAATAAACACAGAAGACTGATGGACAGATAGCATGCTTACCTCAGTCAGAGCTATGGTGATCGAAGACATAGTACTCAGCCTTTTACTCTTCGCTGTCAAAGAGATAGACACATAAACAAATGGCTGAATGGAAGGCCAAAGGACAACAAGTACTAGGTTATTTCACAGGTAATGATTCTACTGAGAGATAAATGGGCAGGTGTAGAGATATTTACGTATGTGTATGACATTTAGACATGCCCACCTAGACATTCCCTCAGAAATACCTGTCTAGGATACAGATTAGGTTTAATGTTGAAGTGGTAGATAAATGGATGAGAAACTTTAAAGGCAGTGACGAGAAAACCAAACCGTAGGATAGAAGGGAAAGTTAGTAAGTAAGACTTTAGTGAACAGTCATTTGCAGTGCAGTCTTGACTAACGGTCTGTTCTGTTCACATTATCCCCCGTATCTAAGTGGGCCGCTTGCAAACAGATTACATTATGTTTCCATCTGGCCATTTGGAATATGCCAGCGTCCTCAGCTGCTTCCAGGTTGAGCTCTGGCAACATATGTATCCGCCACACATATGGATCAGATTGGATCAATGGGACTGTGGTGGAAAATATTGGATCAACGACAGATCTCTTAATGCCTTTGACAATCACTTCAAACATAACTGTCCATCTATTTTTGTAGACAGTGTTTAGCCCTAACAGGGTAACTGTGTTCGTTGTGAGGGTGTGTCTAATTCCATCAGCACTGAATGAATAAAGGCTCCTTCTCTCCTCACTTGAGAGCCATGAGGCAGCTGTGCTAGAGCAACTGTTTTGCTATCAGGAGTACCAGGTTCCCCTGCCCCCTACTTCAGGTAGCACCTGTGTCCCACTCCAGGCAGTAAATGACCCCCCTAAAGAACGTTCCCATCTGCAATGAAAAGCCCCCCCCCCTCCCCCCAGGAGAAGGCCCCTCATCCAGTCCCCTTAGAGAATCACGTCGAGGCGCCTCTGAGTAGTCTGGATTTACAGCCTCTGCTCTCAACCACCTGAGGAAGAATAGGAGAGGAAGTGTGTGTGTGTGTGTGTGTGTGTGTCGCTGTGTGTGTGTGTGTGTGTGTATGTGTGTGTGTGTGTGTGTGTGTTTATGTGTGTACTGCCTTTGATTGGCTGCCATTTACTTCAAAGCGTTGTCGTTTGTCTTCCTGTTTTATGTTGCTGCTGTGTCTCTGCGTGTGACTCTGGTGTGGCCTCAGCGTCGGCGATTCTGAAGGAGGGCAATCAGGGAGGCGTGGTGGAGGCCGCCGCTCTCATGGGCATACTGCTCTTTGATGAAATCGCCAGAGTGGATGTGTGGTAAGGGCCTGCACTTAACCTTCTATCCTCCTTCTACACACACACACGCATGCACACAAGCTTGGTCAAACACACAGAATCATTAACATATAGGTCATATAACCTTGGCTGAAACTATTTAAACTTGCTTTTGAGAGTCACTTCACCTATATGTATATTTAGGCATGTTGTGTGGTTGTTATGTTTACATACAGTATATTGACATGTAGTACAGAGAAAGCATACATTTACTGCATACTCTCCAAGCTGCTTCTACACCCAGATCTGTAATATTGGAAAGTGTCTTGTTTAGTTTTTTGTCCAAATCATCTGTGTATTTCTCTAGGTTTTTCCCCATGGTATCCATTTAATTAAAGTTTCAGTGTGTTGACCGCTAAAGCCATGCCCTTGTCTTTCTGTCTGCTGTATTCCTCTGAGCTGTGGAGCTATATTCAGTTGAGGAGACTTCATTAATGACAGCATGGTTTCTCTGCAGTGTGAGGTGCGGAAACACAGAGACAGTCCACGTCAATGACTTGAAAACCAGAGATATTGAACACCTGAAGTCCTGTAAAAAAAAAAGTGCTTAGAATTTCTCAAAGGGTTTGCAAACAACGACTGGTGTCTGCATGGATCGCATCCTTTGCTCAGTGCAGTCTGCCAGCTGACGCAAAGCAGGGGCAATATGAGACGTCACTTCGGCGCTGGAAAGCTCAGAGACTAATTTATTTGTTTGTTTGTTTGTTGTCTTCTCGTCTTCATCAGGACCGACAGAGCAGATGGCAGCCCTGAGACGAGCCTGTCTCCGTTCTCCCTCCCCGTCTCAGTCATCCGCAGGTAACGCACCCCCATCCTATAATATGCCATTCCGCTGCTGAGAGTGTGTCTGTCTGCTGAACCTAGATACACAGACTCTCTGAAGATTCACATGTATTACATCTATACGCATTTATTTATTTACGTTTTAGTGAAGTGTCACAAGTATCATTAGATACTATGCACTAAATATTTACTTTACTAAATTTACATTTATTAAATGTACAGCTTAACAAAAAGTTGCTATTGGCCATAAAGTGATGCTCGTTACTATACATTTAATACCTAATTGACTGATTAGTACATGCGGTACATGGTATGTATTTCTTTTTACACTAATAAGGACACGTAATATAGTATAATAACACCTATTAATGCTTTTATCCAATTTGACTTCCAGAACAGTATAGCTATACTTGCATGTGAGCTCAAATCCATTGCCTTGATGATACTAGCACCTTTCTCTATCAGCACAGGTACTGGATCTGACTGGCCTGGTCTCTGTCCTCATTCAGGTACAATCTCCCATTCCAAGCGGCGTCTCATCACGTGGTCAGCCCCTACTGCTGCGTGCTGCCCCCCTACGCTGACCTGGTCAACCTGAAGCCAGCCTGGCACATGCTGCAGCTGGCCTGGAACAGAGCATGGCATTCTGGGATGGATAACCTCCTGGAGGAGCTGAGGGGATACAGAAGTGATGTTCCTGAGTAAGAAAGAGCAGCCTGCTTGTCTTGTAGTGCGTTGTGTGCGTGTGTGTATGTGTGTGTGTGTGCGCGTGCGTGCGTGTTGGTACACATATACTGAATGTATGTGCATTTAAAGGTTATGTGTGTGCGTACTGGTGAGTGTGTGTGTGTTTCTGTGTGCACACACACTACCGTTCAAAAGTTTGGAATCACTGAGAAATGTCCTTGTTTTTTAAAGAAAATCATATTTCTTTTCTCTCCAAATAGTCTAAAATCAATCAGAAATTTAGTGTAGACATTGTAGATGTGGCAGATGACTATTACAGCAGGAGGCTGATGGTTTTGAAGAAATATCTACATACTTCTAGATTTGATTATGGCCTAAAAATGGTCAGAAAGAAAGGGCTTTCTTCAGAAACTCGTCAGTCTATTGTTGGTCTGAAAAACTGACGCTAAGAAACTGAAGATATCTTACAGAGGTATGCACCGCATCAGTGCAAGCTGCCTTTAACCAGGGTAGAAAGACAAGCACCAGTGCACGGCTGCAGGAAGACACAAGCATAAGAATCTCTAATTTCAGAAACCGATGCCTCACAACTCCTCAGCTGGTAGCTCTATTAAATAGTTCCAAGAACACACCAGTCTTCTTCTCTTCAACAGTGGAAAGGCTATGGGAAGTGGGTGCTCTGAGTAGAGTCTCAAAGAAAAAGCCGTATCTAAGGCTGGCCTATGAAAGGGAAGGACTAGACTGGGCAAAGGGAAGCAGATACCGGGTGGAAGATGATGATGTTAATAGACCGACAAATCTAAGCTGAGGAGTCTGGATCAACACTGGATCACAGAGAATAAACTTTGTGGGGCACAGAAACAAATGGAAACATACTGGAGGAGTGGCTGAAACCCTCTCTCAGGCACAGTAGACGCAGTAAGATCATCTGGGGGGGGGGGGGGCGCTGGTTACGCATCTAATTTGTTCAGAGTGAAATTCATCTTCAACAAGGAAGGCTGTAACTCCATCAACATGCCATACTTGTGGACTGCACTTGACTGGAGCCAATTTTATCCCACAACAAGACAGTGACCAAAGCATTGCGGCAAATTATGCAGGGCATATTTATGGAGGTGTCAGTCACACTGTAATGGTGTGATGTTTTTATAGCTGCTGCAAATGGAGGATTTGTTTGATGAATGCTCACAAAAATTGGACAAAATTGTAATTTCGAGCTGAAATCATTATTCTTCAATTTGTCTTGACTATTTTCTATTCATTTTAATTAATTTTGTACCTTATGTGATGGATGGAAATATGAGTTTTCCATGAAAATGATGTCCTTTTCTGGGTGATTCTAAACTTTTGAGCAGTAATGTATCTGTTTGCCTCTGATTCTCTCTTCTCCTCCTCCCCCCCTCCCCCCTCATTTTCTATCTTTCTACCCGTCCGGCCCCAAGCAGATGGCTTCCCCACTTTGAGCTGAGGTTCTGCTCAAGGTTTCTTCCTGTTAAAAGGGAGTTTCCCCCCTGCCCCTGTCACCTTAGTGCTTGCTCTGGGGGCTTCAGTAAAGCGCCTTGAGACAATCTCAATTGTTATTGGCACTATATACTTCTGCCATAGTTGCCCTCCCCATCTCAGCCTACCCATCGCCCTCCTGTCCCCTTCAGGTCCTCTGTACTTCCGTGAGGCCTCCCCAAACTTAAAGTCACTCGCCATGTAAATGAGCCATCATCAGGGAGAAGCCTCATAAGAGAAGCATCTGCTCCTGATCTGTCTTCATTTGCCACTGATGTGACGTAATCTAAACAAATGAGCCCAGCTAGCATTCACTCTTTAATGCAATCATGCCAGAGGAGCTCTCCAGAGTAGAGGGTCTCAACACGTTAGGCATTGTTTCCTGTCGAAAATCATCAACTGAAGTGTGAGTGAGTGAGGTTTTTGTTTCGTTTTTTTCCCTCTCTTCCTTTTTCCCATCCTTGTATGAAGCACAGAGGCTTCCTTCGTTGGAGAGAGACGTCCTTTTTGTTATTATCCCTTAGCGCGCTAAAAGTTCAGGAGACATCTCTTTGAACCAGATTTTTTTGTTTTGTTTGTGTGTCTTATTCAGCGAGGCTGCTGCCATCGAAGGGGCTGTTGTTTTCATTTTGCAGCTGAATGTTTTTTTTTAAACGGAGAGAAATTCTGCGGTGGAAAGCTTCTCTGTCTCTTTCATGATGAATTGCACTTTTGTGTGTGCGTTTGAGAGTGCGCGTGTGACCGTGTGCCTGTGTGCATGTGCCTGGTTGTGTGTGTGTCTGTGTGAGAGAAAGACAGAAACCCAAAATCACTGGAGTCTGCGATTCTTCCGTGGGAGGTTTTCAAAACATGCTCACGTCAGCTCACTCAGGTGTCTGTCTGCCAAAACAAGCATAAATAAAACAAAACTAAATAAAAAAACAAAGGCAACTTTAAGCAACTTAAAATCACAAAGCATGTGAATAATTAGATTTTTTAAGTTATCTAAATTAATTGCATATATCGATTTGCCATGAAAAGCATTTAAAAAATCTGTCAGATTTGCCATTGACGTGAAGTGACAAAGTAGCCAAGCCGTTTGTCTAAAACTAGCATGCTAACTAACTTGGGTCAGCCACCAACAACCAAAGCACTGATGAAATCTTGCCAGCTTGCAAAGTTATGTCTCCAAAAAACGAATTATCTTCAGGGATTTCCAGAGATTTTTTTGCAAGCATTTCTGAATTTCTGGGATTCTCCATCTTGAACTTGAAAAACGAGGTGATGTATAGAAATAATTCCAAGTTGAGGCTGTGGACCTAACATCAAAGTACTAATACAGCCCAAACCTTGATGCTAGCACAACATCAAAAGCATGCAGAGGGAGAAATACGAACTATTACCACAACACAGACTGGCCACTATATCCATCCAATATGGCCGCCACTGAGCGCTGCACAGGGACATATGGGGTAAAGGGGCATCAAAGAGTGTGATTTAATCTGCTTAAAACATTTTTTGACGTGTTATTTTTCTTAAATTAATGTGTTATTTTGACAACCTTGCAAAACAAACTAAACAAAGAGGGCAATATAGTGATCTGTCCCTTCTTGTTCCATCATCTTTCCTGTTCCTTTAAAGATCCATGGTGGAAGGGGGACAAAAAACGACACAGAAAGAGATCAATATCTTGATCTCTGACCCTTTAGATGTTGCTCCATCTACTTTCCTTTGCCCTTAAGGTTCAATGGTTGAACAACAACTCCACAGAAAGAGGTCAACATTGTTGCTTCTGTCTCTTCTGTTCTTGCTCCATAACCCTCTGTCCTGTTCCTTTAAGGTTCCATTGCGAAAGAAAAAAAACCCTGCGCTGCCCTCTCTCATTAAGCTTCCGTCATCTTCCTTGTTTCCCGAAGGTTCCATGGTGACCTGGTGATGTCGGCCACCCAGGGCGTTCTCCTGAGGGTCAGCCATATCAGGCCGGGGCTGCAGGACTGTGTCCAGGCCGTGCTGACTGCTGGCTCCCACGGTCATGTGAGGCTGGCTCTGGCCCGGATGAGGCTGTACCTGCTCACCGACCGGCTAGCCCTCAAGCAGGGAGCCCAAGGCAGCAGGACCCTGCTCAGGGGCATCAGCTGGCACCAGGCCCTGGAGAGGTGAGAGACTCCTGGGGAAGTTCTCAGGGTTAATGCTAGGCTTGTGGGCTAATGCTAGGTTAAGGAAACTTTCTGCTAATTTCTATTCAAAGGTGTTATAATGGGCTCTAAGGCAGAAGTGGTCCTACCCATAGCATTAGTATGCAAAAGTCAGAAAAGAGCTGACCATAAAATACATATATTTATTTGTTAATGTTGTTAAAGTTGTTAAGGGAAACTCTGGGGTGGTTAAATATGCTACTGTAGATGTCTGTACGATATAATAAAACATCTAGTTTGTCATAGCTCTTTCTGCCAAACATCCAAATGGAAGAAAAGGGGTAATGAATGATCCACTTTATATTAACTATACTAACAAAGATGTTGATTTGTGTTAAATGAGAACTACATTCTAATAAAACCCCAAATTAACTTGAATTAAGTACAGTTAAGAAGCATAACCCTAGTGACAACATATTGTGTTCATTTTACATATTGTATTAATTAATTTATGAAGTGTTAATTACACAGTAGCTAAGATTGCTTCATATAAAGTGTGACATCCACTTTTTTTTTGGTGCCCTATGGGCGGATAAAGTATAAATATAAAGTGGGGCCTAATTTCTGTCCCTCAGGTTTCTGCAGGTGCAGCCGGCGTGTGCTGAGGATGAGAGGCTGCTGGTGGAGATTGTGGCCTTCCTCAACACCTTCTTCAGCCAGCACCGCCCTACCTCCGACCCCGACGACCCCGACCTCCGCTGGATCCTCCAGCTCCTCCTGAAGCAGGTAACTCCGCAGCTGTTACCCCCCCCCCCCCCCCCCCTTCTCCCAGACGCCGCCCGCTTCCCGACGAGACGAGATGAGCCCGGCGTGCGTTTTGATTACTCTGGGCGCTCCCCACCATCTTAAAACAATAAAGAGGCCCAGTCTGCGGCTGTAATTGGGTTTGAGTTTTTATATCCCCCTCTCCCGTGCAGCAGAGTGTGTTTATTTAATGCGCAGGGTGAATAAATCACGCTGCTGAGCCGTGCAAGTGCATTAACGGCCCATTGCAGCAGAAAAGAAAAGGATATGTTCGTGTTATTTTAGGTCAGTTTAGTTTCATTTTTATTTTCACCCCTTTTTTGTCATTTAGTTATTTTGGGGGTGTATTGTCACTACTCTGAGTTGCCTCCGTTTTCATTTTCCTATGAGGTTTGTTGTCTCTCTCTCTCTATCTATCTATCTATCTATCTATCTATCTATCTCTCTCTCTCTCTCTCTCTCTCTCTCTCTCTCTCTCTCTCTCTCTCTCTCGTATCTCCTTCCCTCATTAGTGTGTGGAGCACCACTAACACACGTGCAGAAGCAGGCGCAGGCGCAGGCGCAGGCACAGGGGTGATGGAGATGCCTGGCAGGGATTATGTTTTCCCTGTAATTTCTCAAGTGTTGCTTAAACATCTGCCGGTGCCTGTGTGTGCGTGTGTGTGTGTGTGTGTGTGTGTGTGTGGGTGTGTGAGTGAGAGAAACAGACGCTTACATGCTTGTTTATGTAGCTACATATACACTGCTGCATGTAACCCCGTGAAAACAGCTGTCTCCTTAAGAGGCCAGGACAAGAGAGGATACTGGTTGACTTCTGGTGGTGCTGTCTCCTTTACGAGAGATATGATTGACAGTTCATATCATTAAAGCTATGTGTGTGTGTGTGTGTGTGTGTGTGTGTGTGTGTTTATGCATGGTATGTGACTGTGTGTGTTGTCAATACTGTCATTTCTTGCAGGAGCCCAGCACCTTGTTGAACCTTCTCCTGCAATCTGAGTCTGTGGCACACACACAGACACCCCCCCACCCCCTCACACACGCACGGGCCGAGGGGGAGAGTGATGAAGAGGCGCGGGCCCTGGTGTCCCAGCGTCTCCAGAGGGAGCTGACGTGCCTCCTCACCACCCTCATGCAGTGCCTCCAGCACACCTGTGACAGGTAACCCGCACAGCGCACACGTCGCCAGCCGCCACATCTGCGGCTGTCTGAGCACACACACACACACACACACACACACACACACTCACACACACACACACACACACACACACACACACACACACACTCACACACACACCTGGGTTCGCTTCTCCAACAATCCCCCATCTATATATATATATAGAGCCATGGCCCTGGCTGAGTCACGTAGAGTTAGAGGCAGGAGAGGAGAGCTCATTTGGGAGAAGGTTTTTCTCCCTTCTTCTCAACCCTTGTGCTATAGCTCTTGCTTTTTCTGTCCTTCTTTCTCTCGCTCTCTCTTTCTCATTCTTTCTCTCCCTCTGTGTATCTCTTTTTCCTGCTGTCTAGCTCTCTTTCTATTGGTCTTTTACTCTTTTTCTCACTCTCTCTCTCTCTCTCTCTCTCTCTGTCACTATTTCTCACAGACACACACATTCACTAACTCTATTTTTTTTTTACATCCCAGCAGTGAAGTGTATTTGTATGCAGAGTGTGTTTAAAGGCAGGGAGGGAGGCATGACTTGTGGGTGTTCAGTTGGTTGATCGTGCGCCTCTGCGCTTCTGGTTCTCTCCGACTGCGGAGCGGGATGAACCGACACCAACGATGTGGCCGCTCAGGGAAAGCAGCTCAGGAATTTCCGCAGTCGACAAGATGCATGAACCCAAGTGTCCGCCCCTCCCTCATCTATTCCCCCACGAACACAAACGCAAGCAGGCGTTCACCTCTGCCATGTTAACTGTTCTCTGGACGCACTGCCCGTTTCCTGCCCACAAAGCAAAGCACCCAGACTCTGCAGAGACAAATGGTGACCATGTTGGTTTAATCACAATCCAATTAAAGCTCCATTTAGGCTCTGTCTAAATATCTGTAGGCCCTGGAAGCATTAATATCTTTAATTTGGCGGTCGTGGTATTATTATTCGTTGAGGAAAGGATATTGTTAACTCATTATTTACCCTGCCTCTGGAGCTGAATTAGAGTTTCAGACCCGCGGAGCCCCCACACATCAGAACCCACGCCTCCAGTCGTACGTTATGGGGGCAAAAAACAATCTAAAACATTGACATTCCGATATGAAAGCCACAGAAGCGTTTAGTCTGACAGGTCCGATATATTCTGCAAAGTAAAAAGCGTTTTGTTTCTGGAAGACTGCTCTTTCCTTACCTCAAAGGCCCCGCCGCTGAATTAATGAATCCCTGGCCCGGCGCAGAAATGGATATCTAGTTGAATCGGGGAATAGAAACATTAATCGGGTATTAAAAAATGACACCCCCAGGGCACCGGAGAGCAGAGCAAATGAAAAACACAGATGGTGAAGGTAGGAATACCCAATGTCCTGTGGAAGAAAGAGCATCCGGAGGGATCCTCTAATGAGTGGGGCCGAGGACTAAACCCTGCCTCACTCGTTCTCTCCTTTCACTTTTCCTTCTGTCTGTTTTGGTCTGTCTCTCAACTATTTTCTTCTTCCTTTCATTTATTCATTTTTCTTTCATTTCTTTAACCCCATAGTTTAGTAGTTTTCACTTTTCTCGTCTTTAGAAACTCTCACGTGATTTTGCCAGTGTGCTTTGGATTGTTATCATGCTGGAATATACCTCTTCTGCCAATCTTCTGGAGATGGGGTCTTGCATGTTCGGTGTGAACCTGGCCAGGACTAGCACAGTGAATGCATAGTCCCGTGAAGCATGGAGGTGGGAGTGTGATGATATGGGGCTGCATGAGTGCAAAAGGTGCTAAAGGAAATGACATTTATAGATGGCACCGTAAATGTCTGGATATACCAAAGTACTGACAAGATGGCTCCTCGTCTCCAGGGGCTTGCCATGACAGTAGCCATAAATGTTGACATTTTGTTAAGCGTTATTTACCTACCTACCTATTTTCTCTCTCTCTCTCTCTATCTTTCCTCCTGTCCCTCTCCATCTCTCTCTCTCTTTCTCCATCCATCTCTCTCTTTCCCTCTCTCTCCCCCTCTCTACTCCTCTGTCTCTCAGTGTGTGTGTGACGTTGGCGGGTGTGTTGGAGTCGGTGCTGGCGGAGCGCCTGCTGCAGTGTGTGCGTGTGTCCGAGGCTCCTCGCTTCTACGGCCTGCCGTCTCTGGAGCGCACCCTGAGCACCATGAAGCACCTCACCGCCTTGCCTGGCTGGAGCACACACTCACCGCTGCCAGAGCTGGACACACACTCTCTCTGCCTGAAATACCTCAGCGGATTACTGGAGGTACACACACACACACACACACACACACACACACACACACACACACACACACACACACACACACCACCCTGCTGGGCAGGAGCACACACTCACCGCAGCCAGAAGCTAGACACACACACACACACATTCTGCTTTAAATACCTCAGTGGACTACTGGAGGTACACACACACACACACACACACACACACACACACACACACACACACACACACACACACCACACTGCCTGGTTAAGGCACATACTCACCGCAGCCAGAGCTGGATACACACACTACCTTAAATACCTCTGCGGATTACTGGAGGTACACACACACACACACACCCACACACACACACCCACACACACACACCCACTTCCCTTTCCTTCCTGGCCAGAGCACACACTCAGTGAAGCCAATGCTGAACACACGCATCCTCTGTCTTAAGGACAGATTACTTTAGGTATACATACATACACACACACAGCCCTGCCCAGCTGGCGTACACACTCACTGCAGCCGCAGCCACATACACACACGCGCATCAGCATCAGCTACCAAGGACACACACTCACACACGCACACATGCACGCAAGCACACACACACACACACACACACACACACACAGACAGACACATGCATGCAAGTACGCACACACGCACGCAGACACATACACACGCTTAGGAGCTTGAACCTCTGCGCTTTACTTCCCTGCCTATCCCTGGCTGCAGTGTACACTCATTTGAGCCAGGGTTGGACATAGATTCTGTGACACACACACACACACACACACTTGAGTCCCTCAGCCCCACCACTCAGGGCTGCTGGTGTGCTTGCTCTCTCTCTCTCTCTCTCTCTCTCTCTCTCTCTCTCTCTCTGTCTTTCTCTCTCTTTCTGTCTCTCTCTCCCTTTCTGTCTCTCTGTGTGTGTGTGTGTGTGTGTGTCTCTGTATGTGTGTGTGTTTGGTCTCTGAGCTCCAGAGGGCCCCAGCTGTTCCTCCTGGGCCGTAAAGCCTCTCTTAATGACTCGTATTAACCACGGCCCACACGAAGGGGCCGACTCTGTGTGCTCCGACTGCTAATGGCCACCCTCTCCTTCTCTTTCCTCCTCTCTGTCCCTCTATTCATCCCTCTCCTCTCATTCTCTCCTTACTCTCTTGTCCCCTCTCTGTCCCTTTATCCATCCCTCTCTTCTCATTCTCTCCTTCCTCTCTTGTCCCCTCTCTATCCCTCGATCCATCCCTCTCCTCTCATTCTCCTCTTCCTCTTGTCTACTCTCTATCCCTCTATCCATCCCTCTCCTCTCAATCTCTCCTTCCTCTCTTGTCCCCTCTCTATCCCTCGATCCATCCCTCTCCTCTCATTCTCCTCTTCCTCTTGTCTACTCTCTATCCCTCTCTCCATTCTGTTATCCCTACATTTCTCCTGCTATCTCTCCTTCCTCCCTTGTCCCCTCTCTCCATCCCTCCTCTCTCCCTCCATCCCTCCTCTTTTCTTTTTTTATTTCTCTATCCATCCCTCTCTCTCCCATTTTACCCCTCCCTCTGGTTCTTTCCCTCCTCTTCCTCCTCCTCTTCTTCCCTCTCTCTGTGCCCACAGGTCATCTCCTCGTTCTACGTGGAGTGGGGGGGCAACTCCATGTCCTTCATGGGTAAAGGCGTGACCAAGAATGCAATCATCTGTCTGCTGCACCTCGCCCACGAGATGATTGCCCAAAGTAGAGATAAGGTGTGCGTGTGTGCGTGTGTGTGTGCGTGCGTGCGTGCGTGCGTGGGTGGGTGCGTGCGTGCGTGCGTGCGTGCGTGCGTGCGTGCGTGCGTGCGTGCGTGCGTGCGTGCGTGCGTGTGTGTGTGTGTGTGTACGTGTACGTGTACGTGTACGTGTACGTGAGAGGGAGAGGGTGTGTGTGTGTGTGTGTGTGTGTGTGTGTGTGTGATTGCTTGCTTCAAAACCATAAGCAATGCATTCTTCACAAAACCGTTTTTATTATTCTTGTGAAATTCTTTGTTTTGATCATTTTCATTCAGCACAGTTGTATATATTGATTAAACTTGAAGTGTGTTTGATTTATATCTATTTCATAAATTAAACCATTTTCTAAAGCACCCATCTGGGTAATGGTGATGCACTTACACACTTTCTCTCATACACACACACACACACACACACACACACACACAGACAAGACCAAGGTATTAACTAGCCAGCCCTTCCGTCAGCGTGGAGCTGGTGTGTGTGTTTGGGCGTACTGCTGGTGTGTGTGTGTGGGCGTGCAGCTGGTGTGTGTGTGGACGTGCTGTGCATGTGTGTCAGTGGAAGTGTGTTAGTTTTCCCGTGTTGGCTGTGTGCTAACCTGTCATCTCCATAATCTAACATGCTGGTCGGACACGTGTGTGTGGAAGCCTCCCTCAAGGGAGATAAATGAGGTGGAAGATCAGCTGGCTGTTATAGTGTGTGTGTGTGTCTGTGTACGTGTGTCTGTGTGACATGCATGTATATTTTTGACTGTGTGGGTGTATATGTCACTGTGGTTATGTTACTATATTGAGTGTGATGTATGTATTAATGTTTGTGTGTGTGTGTATGAGATGAGCGTATGTGTGTGTATTGACTATGATGTGTGTGTGTGAGTGTGTGTGTGTGTGTGTGTGTGTGTGTTTGGGGTGGGGGGCTGATGTATGATTTGTATATTAATGGTCTTTTCTGTGTGTGTGTGTGTGTGTGTGTGTGTGTGTGCGTGTGTGTGTCAGGACTGGATGCCCCACTGGTCTCTGTCTCAGGAGCAGAGGGGAGAGGAACAGACTGCAACACGCCTGGGGCTCACCTGGCTCATCCCACTGTGGTTGGACCGAGACCCTGAGGTCAGCATCACACACACACACACACACAGATACACACACACGCACGCACACATGCACACACACACACATGCACGCACACATGCACACACACACACACACACACACACACACACACACAGAGACACGCACGCATACACACACACACATACACACACACACACACACACACACACAGAGACACGCGCACGCACGCACACACACACACACACACAGAGACACACACAGAGACACACACGCACGCATACACACACACACACGTACACACACACAGAGACACGCACACGCACGCACGCACGCACACACACACACACACACGCACACACAGACAGGATGCTACACTAAACACACACACACACACTACTACATCCATGGCAGTTTACAGATCTTCACACTCACGGTGCAGTAATGATGTCAGTCACAGTCTCATATTAATGCGCAGCTACATCTGCTTCCAAGCTCTGCGCGGGTCGCTGTTTAAACGCCTCCGTTTGATGAAGGCAAACTTAAAGGCAAGGTGCCATTTAAAACCACAAAGTCATTAAAGGAGTCAAACACTGATTAGAACACCTGGGAGATGCAGTGTTGTTTTTAATTATAATTTGTTTTAAAACGTTTTTTTTTTTTTTGTCTAATTTATATGGAAAAGTTCACTTGGCTAATATTTCTGCAAACTTTCACATTATAGTTAGGCTATCTACAGACTTTATCATTATAGTTAGGCTATCTGCAGACTTTCACATTATAGTTAGGCTATCTGCAGACTTTCACATCATAGTTACCATATGTGTGTGTCATTTGTAGAATCTTTGGTCGTACAGATCTATATCGAACCTCTCATGTAGTTTTGATGATGATTCTTTTCAGGTAATGGTGGAAAGAAGTTTCATGTGTATGTTCAAAGTTGCAATAATGACTTGTCCTGCTGTCTGTGCATCTGTAATACAGGTGACCGCAGACAGATGTTGGGTCACCTTAATCATCAGCACACAAATAAGCAAAAACTCTTCTTCTGTTTTCTCTGCTCTTTTATACTTCAGTCCCGCTTATACCCCAGAGAACAGAATGACTCTTTTCTGATTGGCTGGCAGATGTCCATTCATTCTATATAATTGGGCACCTGTGAAGTAGATCCGGTGAAAGTTTAATCACAGTTCTATATTAATGCTCTGGTAACTTTGGATGATAACAACTGTAAACAATTGTTGATTGAAAAGCTGCCCGTTGATAAAGCCTATTACAGTGAGTGTGTAATCTGGCAAACTAATGAATAAACATATTCTCTCAAAGCGAGGAATGTTGTGGTTAAATAACATGTCTGGAGCGCTATAAAGATAAAGAATTCAGGCTTAGCAACAGTGGAATTGTAACCAAGCAAACAACCTGACGTGACCTTTGTGCTACGAAACAGGTTGCCTTCTTATTAAACAGAACCCAATGCTAGGCCTGCATGCCTAAGTACATGTGTGGCAACCGGGGTATAGGGGTATAGCGGCCTTCAAGGTGTCTCGTTATGCTAAATTAATAGACTTGGAGGAGGAAACTCCATTCTGCCTCGTGTTGTGGAGGGAGTTCTGGTCCATTCATTTCGTATAACGGGACGCCTCGAAGGCCGTTATCCCTTACCTAAATCGCCTCCCTTCTTCTTTTCTCTCCTCTTCTTCTCCCTGTCATCCCATCCTTTTTTTTTTTTTTCTTCTTCTAACTCTCCTCTCCTTTTCTCCTCTCCTCCACAATCCCAGGTGCGCTTTGCCAGTCTCGGAGTGGGCTCAGCGCTGTCGTCATTGGAGACCGGTTGCCTAGCGCTGGTGTCTAGCTGCCAGAACATCTCTGGGGGTCTGTGGGGGACTCTGCTCAACATCCTGCTTGAGCCCAGCGAGAGCAGCATGGTCCGCAGGGAGGTGGGAGCCCTCTTGTCACACACAGAAAAACACACACACACACACACACACACACACACACACACACACATCCTAAACACATGCACAGGCGCAAACACACACGCACACATACACACATACAGTCAGACAAACACACAATACAAACACATAGACACGCAAGAGCGCAAACACACACACACATACTCACCCCTGGCTCAAGCAGAGTTACTTTTACACACACACACACACACACACACACACACACACACACACACACACACACACACACACATGCATCATACAGATACACACACAGAGACATGCACACACTCTATGAACCCACCGCACTCTCCAATCTAAAGGGCCTTTTATACTCTGGGCCAACGTCAGCTTCATCAACTCTCAACTTTGCTCTCTTGTGCTTATCATCAATTCTAGTACAGATTGTCAAAGGTGCTCCCTGAAAGCCATTACCATGACATCACTATACATCATCATCAGGTTCAGTCTGTGTGGTTCAGCCTGATTAGTATGAACCCTATTATGGAACAAACCTGGCATTGGAAGGTGCATGTGCGCGTGAGGATATGCATTTGAGCTCATTTCAAACTGAAGCAAAAAGCACATGCTGTAGTATTTACTGCAGTATCTGTACAGCACACACACACACACACACACACACACACACACACACACACACACACACACACACACACACACACAAAGGGGTCTTTGTAATTGTGTTGTCTTTGCTGAGAAGCCTCATGGACACATTCTCAGGTGGTATTCTGTGCTGGTTTTATTCAGCACTGCATGTACTGTCTTCAAGTCACAGCCAGATGGCAGTGTTGCTGACTTAAGCCTTTTCCCTCCTCCACCTCCTCCTCCTCCTCCTTTTTTTCTTCTTCTCTCCTCAGGCTGCGTTTATCCTGCAGAACCTTCTGGTCATGCCGATGCCCGCCAACACAGAGGAGGTCAAAGGCTGCGTCTGGCAGGTACTGGACATGTGCACTGGGGGGCGCCTGTCCTAAAAGGGAATGTTTGATGAATGTGATAAAAATGGATGCCACAGATCTCTGGCTCTTGGTGCATTATTGACCAGAGGTGCTTGCTCAGAGTTGAAAAATTCATGACTCCTCTCCCCCAGGCAGTACTTCGAGGAAAAAAAAACTCTTTTTCTTGGTTCTCACAACTCCTGAGCCAGGAGGTAGGGTTAAGCTCTGTCCAGATCCACATGCCGGGCTCTGTGCTGGTCCTGGTCTCAGTGGCACTATATATAAATTCACTGTATAAACTCTTGGTACTGTAATGTGTTATTAACTCTGTTATAATTTCTTCTAGGTTATTGACCCTATATTCATTAGTTAATAATGAATTATACAATTACATACAGGCATGTTAATGATATGCTAGTGTGTCTGGTAAACACTAAATAACCCTCTTTTATGAGTTCTATTCGCTTATATTTTATTCTCTCTATAATGTTGCTGTCTTCCTGCCTGTGTTGTGTGTCCCAGCACCCGTGTGTGCACGACGAGGCGTCAGGTGTGTCTCTGGTGGGTCTGCCCGCGCTGCAGGCCCTTCTCTACCACTGCCAGTTCTTCCAGCACGCCACACACATGGCACAGGCCTGCTACCGCGGCCGCCACGCCTTCGACCTCGACTTTCCCCGCGCACCCAGTCACCACGAGGAGGCCATGGAAGGTACGTACGCACACACTCCAGCCAGGACGTGCCGCAAAGTCAGCTGTAGCCTCCACATGCACAGGTCCTGCCATGATGAAGTCTACTGTAAACCTCACTACCTGATGCCTGAGGAGAGGAGTCAGTGACGGATGCTAGCACCCATGGGGTTTAGCCTCCTGTCTAGTACACCCACCGCTCACATTCTGAGGGTGTAGGGTAGAGTCCATTGATGGACTGTGTGTCTCACAATGCAAATGACACAAAAGTCACCTCAAGCACAGATCCTACCATAATGAAGTCTGATGTAAGCTCTAAGCCTTAAGAGATGTGCCAGCAACAGACGTTAGCATTCATAGGTTTTAGCCTCCATGCTAGCACGCCCACCTCCCATGGCAAAGCAAATGGGTTTGATCTCAGTGCAGGACTGTGCGTCTCAAAACACAGGTTACACGATATCAGCTTTAACTGCCTCTTGCACAGATCCAAGACCATAACAAAGTCTGAAATGAGCTGCAGACAGACTGACTTTGGATATTTCAGACTGGCAATCTCTAACGTTCTTCCATTCCCATTTCATCAAATGTGTTCCCATTTGAAGTTTAATTCTTATTAAATTGGGCTCCAATCATTATAGCGACATTGAACTTTTCTTTCAGCAGGAGTAAGTTGTCAGCCTGGAGTCGCAGTCTGACAGATAATGAGCAGAGCTAGTTATCACACTCATGCTTTTTTTGACTGTAGTCGCTGTCAGCAAGTCACCGCTCAATCAAAACTCCCCCACTCTTGTCCCTGTAAGAATGTGGTGTGTCATCTGCCCAGCGTCCCTGCAGGTAGCGCACACACACACGTCAACTTGAGTTCACTTTGACGGCAGATGGGTTAGTGGTTCAGGTTGTTTGTTTGTTTGTTTATTTGTTGTTTATTCTGCTGTTGATTTGTGGCAGATCTGAGTGACTCTCTGCTGCACTGGAGAAGCCCATCTGCTCAGCGAAGCCACAGCCAAGCCTCAGGGTCCCTCTCCACATCCAGCACACTGGTGAGAGCGCACACACACACACACACACGCACACACAAATGCACACACACACACACACACACATACAAACACACACATACGCACACACACTCACATACACACACACACACGCACACATGCACACACATACACACGCACACATGCACACACATACACACGCACATACACATACACACACACACACAAATGCACACAGGAGCACATTCATGTACACATATGCACACAAACACACAAACACACACACAGACACAGTCATACACGCGTACACAGTGCTTAAACACATACTCACCCCTGACTCAAGCAGAGTTACTTTTCTGAACATGGAACAGGTCATTGCAGAGTGCTTTTGAATGGCCTATTTTTCTCTATACTCTTTCTTGAGGTTCCTAGTGCTTTTCTATGTTCTTCTTAAGGTGTTGTTTGTTCATGCATGTCTCATAGATGGACTTGGCCTGAGTGTTCTGCGATGTTGAGTCTGTATTCTGTGAGATTTGCTTCTTTTGTATGAGTGGCTTCATAATTTATGTTCTTTTGTTTTTTTCATTTGAACAAACCGTGTGTTATTAGGCTGGTGTTCACAAACTACATATTTCAGTTTGGTCTGGACAGCCTTCATTAGAAGTAATTGTATTGAAAGGGATTGGGTTCATCACTCTTCACAGCATGCTGACCAAGTTCTTCTCAGTTGACATTATTCAGACTGTAATCCTAGTGGAAACGCGTTTGTGTTGTATATATCCATCGATCCATCTGTACAGTGCGTCTGCCTGCCTACGCGCCTAAAGAACTGCAGTGTGTGCTGTGGCGGGGGCTGAGGATAGCCCATCACTATAAATATGCTGTGAAAGTAAGGAAGAGACAGGGCTGTCACTGAATCCTGCCTGCTGCCTCCCACCCCCATTAGATCCAGCCAGGTGGGTCGAGCGGAGTGCACACCCCAGCGCTGTCATCCTCGCTGGCCCCAGCCCAAGACTCGCCTGTCAACAGACTCACCGCACAAGGTACCGGAAAGGGGGGCGTCGGGAAGGGAAGGGGGAAGGGGTCGCGACGACACATGGAGCTTAAAATACCTGTGTCTTTTATATTTATTATATATTTATTGAATATAGCTGCTGTGCTGAAGTTGGTGGAGTGTGATGTGATGCTAGCAGGGGCAAAGCTAAGGACTCCAGGCAGGAGACGTGCCGCTGGAGAGAGGGCTTCCTGTCAGCACAGTCAGCATAGATACAACATTGAACATTCAACATTTATTACTTTGACAGGATTTAAAAATTATTACTTGGCAAATAATAACTTTAGTTTGTCTTTTCCAGGTGAGTCTCAGATCTAATGAATCATCATGATTAAAAATGGTACATAGACACACATATTTGACCCAGCTGTCTTTGTTGCAGGTCAGAGTGAAGCAGACACCAGCGACGCCGTGATTTCCCAGGATTCCCGTGCGAGCGAGGTGTGTGTGGAGCAGAGTGTGTGTGGTGCCGTCGTCACCCCGCCGCTGGTGTCGGCCCTCTGCGGCGTCCTCACCAACCTGCTGGCCGTGCTGCCGGAGTTCACACTCACCGCCCTTACACTCCACCACGTGCTGCCAGCGATGGCCAGGTACAAACACACTCTCTCACACACACACACACACACACACTCTCACACACACTCCACCACGTGCTGCCAGCGATGGCCAGGTACACACACACAAACACACACACTCTCACACACACTCCATCACGTACTGCCAGTGATAGCCAGGTACACACACATACACACACACACACACACTCTCACACACACTCCATCACGTGCTGCCAGCGATGGCCAGGTACACACACACACACACACTGAAGGGACCGGTCATTTGAGATTTATAGTTAGTAAGGATATGCCATAGTCAATAATTCAATGTATCTTATACCTAGTTACAGTATAATTGTTACTTTTATTTCGGAAGTGAAGTTAGAATGTAGTTATTTCTGAATGTCCTGGGGAAGGAGGTGTGACAAGTGATCACTCCCTTCCCCCATCAAAGGGCCTTGTCTCCATGGCCTATTTGAATAGACGGTAACACCCCTTAATATCAGTGTATTTAACAGACTGTCCCTGAAGGGATAATCAGATAAGCTAAGGTGAAACGCTGTGAGGATGTGTGGAACCCCATTGTTCAAGAATAAACCTGATTCATGACTGACAAATCTAAGACTGGATCTCCAATATATGGTATAAAACTAAATACCATTACACACACACACACACACACACACACACACACACACACACACACACACACACACACCCACACACACACTCCATCATGTGCCACAAGCCATGGCCAGGTACTAGCGCGCACACACATGCACACACAAACAAACACACACTCACCGCTCCGCTATCTCACTCCATCACAAGCAAGGTTGAGGATCCTAGAAGCAAATGCTGCCTGAAGTGCTAAAACTAGTTGCATTATGTTTAGTATCCTTGTTATTAGCATACAGAACTCTTCCTGCATTCCTGATAGCAGCAGTATGTGGAGAATGCAGATGTAAATACAGTATGCTCAGTGCTTTTGACACGTGACACATTGTTTGCAGTTCCATTTGGACTCATGCAACAGAGGAGCATGACAGAAAGCACAGTGTGGACCTTTAGCGCTATGCAGGGATATAAAATAACACACAACCACATCCTGCAGACTGTGTTCAGAAGATTCAAGTTCAACACTCACACAGCGCAGATTTAGTTTCAGTTTTATTACTGGGAGCTGTAGTAGATAGCACAGAAACTCAGCCTTAACAACTTGACAACTGTGAAAAGCACACTATAACACATACACATAGGAATACCCCAGCATTGCCACGGTAATGGAACTCCTGGAAAGTCATGAAATTGGATTTTGTCACATTTAGGTCTGATGAAATGA
>NC_045168.1:3274357-3276857 GCF_900700415.2 Clupea harengus
ATTTGGTGATTTGAGTTCCTTTACGGTAGACATTCTAGGCTATATCCATCCATTGCACAATGGTACTGCTAGCATAACACTACTGGTGATTTGAAGAAATTAGGTATACTTTGCATCTTAGTAGGCTAACTTCTCGCTTGTTTTTTTTTTTTTTTTTGCGGGCCTTTGAATCTGAGAGAAGTGAACCACTTGAGGTAGCCAAATGTAGAGTGATGCGTAACTCATGTTGAAATATATAAATGTTTGGAGGGTGTAGTTTTCTTATGTTATATTCAACGTCGTTTATATTTTATAGGCCAATATAGTCAATTGCACCAGTGCGCTTATGGTATACATTTTTTCACGTTCAGACACCAACATTTTTACTCGCATATGCAAGTGAAATAGTCACACTGCATGTTGTCGCTGTTGATGGTGGTGAAGGTAATTTCAAGATTTGTCTGTGATTTCTCCTTTGATATTCATTGCTGTTTGTCCCTTTTCAGCCACCATATCCCTGTGTGTGGACCAGAGGTCTTCTGGGCCTGGCCTCTGCACATCTGCCCTTCACTTCCTGAGTGTGGTGCTATCAGAGGAGGCCAAGAGGCGGGACCAGGAAGTGACTGGTCAGCTGACCCCTGATCGCCACAGCAGATTGGCTGAGCTGTTGAATGGCACCCCAGGAGAGCAGCTGTGTGAACTTCTACTACAGGTAGATTCATGTTTTGCTGTGGACCATAAGCAATAGAACAGTCAACATTATAACAAATGATATATGGTTACAGCAGTGTACCATATAAACCTCACTTTTCGCACCTCAAAAGGATGTGCTAGTGTAGGATGGCTAGCCGCCATGGCGTTCAACCAGTGTGCAATGTGATGTAACTATTACTTCTGACTTCACAGCTGGAAAAGGTACAGTTTCAGAGGTTTAAGGTTTGACTGAATGGAAACAGTTGAATTTTGTAGTTTTACTTTTGGCGGGCGATAGTGGTTCAGGAGGTAGAGGAGTCGTTCAGCAATCCTCACCAAGTGTCCTTGAGCAAGACACTGAACCCCCAACCGCTCCCGATGCACAGGTTGGCACCTTAGATAGTAGCCTCCGTCATCGGTGTATGATTGGGTAGATGTCTGAGGCATTCATCTGTAAAGTGCTTTGAGTGCTTTATGAGTAGAAAAGTGCTATATAAATACTGTCCATTTACCATTTACTAAAGTGCAAGGTCCAGTACAGACTGAGTCTAAGATAAAGCCTGAGATATGGAGAAAAAAAAATGTCCTAACTATCTTTTGACTCAGATTAGCCTCTTTCTTTGATTCCAGCATAACATAAAGAGAATTACGGAAAGGTATTAGCTGGCTCAAATTAGAGCCTCTCTTTGTTTCTGACATAAGACAGGCAGAGCTTCAGAAACACTTTATTTGGCTCGAGTTCGTACCTATCTTTGTATCTGGCATAAGATAAAGAGAACATCAGAAAAGCTTATATTAGCTTATATTAGCTCCTATCCTTGGTTCTGTTCACTTTATTCAACTTGATTAAGTGCTTATCTTTTGTGTGTTGTGCTTCTGTAGATTAACTGACAGAGCAAGCCGCTTAAACATAAATATACATACACATACACTTGTACTATACTGCAAGTCACTTTATTCAACTTGATTAAGTGCTTCTCTTTTGTGTTGTTGTGCTTCTGTAGATTAACTGACAGAGCAAGCCGCTTAAACATAAATATACATACACATACACTTGTACTATACTGCAAGTCACTTTAGATATAAACATATCTAACTAAAGAAATAAATGTCAGTCTACATAGTCTATTGTAGAGAAAAGTGTCAGTTGCTCATGGTGGCTCTCGTCTGTGGTCCTGTTCAGAGGTTCGAAGCTACTCCACCTCAGGACCCGCTGAAGAAGCCCACAGCCGCTGCCCTGGCTGCCCTCTTAGCCAGCAGTCCCAGTGCCCAGAGCTATGCATGCAAAGGTACCCCGGCCACACACACAAACACCATAGCTGGTAACTATATATATATATGTGTGTGTTTGCAGGTCATAACCCACTTCCTTCCTGTCTCTCTGCTTCAGCTGGGCTGGTGGACACCACAGTGGAACAAATGAGGCAGTTTCACGCCCACCTCAACTTGGACTCCCTCAAACCGACCAAGGCTGCGCTGCGCAAAAAGGTTGGCCTTGTCTCAGCGGACACGTGTATTGATCGCCACTCATTCATTTCGGGGCCTTCGATGGAGCCGCTTAGAACCGATAGAACATGGGTTTTGATGAGTCATTTTTCTCTGTGCACACACACACACACACACACACAGGAGGAGAGCTATCTGAAGGAGCTCAAGATGGCCCTGGAGCTCCTAAGAAACTGCCTTTATCAGCACAGCGAATGCAAAGTAAGCACACACACACACACACACACACACACACACATGCTCATTCACATACACACACACACTGCAGTGCTGCTAGCATTAGCAGGCACCTTTGTGCTGGCTCGTGCAGTGTTTTATTTAT
>NC_045168.1:3284357-3361857 GCF_900700415.2 Clupea harengus
GGATGCTAGCATGGATGCAGCCGCATGGATGCTTAGCTCCACGCGATTTATCAGTATCTCAATAACTTAACTAATGTCAAAATAACCACAGTCTACCGGCGTAGACAGAACACAACTCAAAACAGTTTACAACAATACAAATCCAGTCTTTTCAAGTTCTTTAGCTCACTGGTTTCAAACTAGCGTCTTTCTTCTATCTCACTGTCTTCAATCTAACGTTCTAGCTTCTGATTGACTCTTGCAACTGTGCTCTCTTAAAGCAACAGTGCACTTATCGTAACTGGCAAAACTAATAATATGCATCACTATTGTATTACTTTTGATATTCATTTTAGCCTGTGTAAAGTTAATTTGTTTCAATGTACCGGTAGGCACCTGCGGCTTATAGACATGTGCGGATTATTTATGTTAAAAATTTAAAAAAAAATGTAATTCAGTGGGTGAGGCTTATATTCAGGTGCGCTCAATAGTCCGGAAATTACGGTAGTTGTGTGAAATGAAATCAAATGTGAAAAATAGGCTGTGCAAATATTTAGGCACCCTAATCATTTTGCTGATTTGAATACCTGTAGCTACTCAATACTGAAAAATTGCAACACATAATTAGTCTGATTAGCTTGTTAAGCCTTCATTTCTATAGAAAGGTGCATCCAATCATTAGAAAAAGTATTTAAGGGAGCCAATTGCAAGTTGTGCTTCTCTTTGAATCTCCTCTGAAGAGTGGCATCATGGGGGCCTCAAAACAACTGTCAAATGATCTGAAAACAAAGATTGTTTAGCTTTGTGTTTTAGGGGTAGGCTACAAAAAGTTATCCCAGAGGTTTCAGTTGTCAGTTTCCACTGAGAGGAATGTAATCAAGAAATGGAAGGCCACAGGCACAGTTCTTGTTAAGGCCAGAAGTGGCAGGACAAGAAAAATATCGGAGGCAAAGGCAAAGGATGGTCAGACTGCAGTGAAACAAGTATAATCTCCTGGAATGGCCATCCCAGTCCCGACTTGAATATTATTGAAAATCTATGGGATGGCTTGAAGCGGGCTGTCCACGCTAGGCAGCCATCAAACCTAACTGAACTGGAGATGTTTTGTAAGGAGGAATGGTCCAAAATACCTTCATCCAGAAACCAGACACTCATCAGAGGCAATAGGAAGCGTCTAGAGGCTGTTATTTTTACAAAAGGAGGCTGTAGTAAATATTGATGTGGGTGTCCAAATGTATGCACCTGTCTAATTTTTTTAAGATGCATATGGCATATTTTCTGTTTATCCAATAAACCTTATTTAACTGCTGAAATAGTACTTTGTCCATGAAGTATTATATATATGACAAAGAAGTTGCTGATCCAAACGCCCAACAATTAATAAATACAAATAATGGAAATTATCAGGGGTGCCCAAACTTTTTCATACGACTGTATAATGGTCTATTGTTCTTTACAAATGACTTGTTTTCCAAATATGTTTTGACAAGCAAACGTTAATCTAGGTATCAACCTCATCCATCTTAAAATAATTTAACACACAATTGAAAAAATAAGTAGCTAGTTGGAAAAAGTCTGAGCAGTGTGGAGCTCGCTGTTGGTTTACTGGACATTCTAAAGACAGTTACCAACTACTGCCAACAACTGCCAACTTTAGAATGTTGGCGTTAGTTGGAGAATGTTGGCGTTTGTTGGGGCAGTGTGCAAGCTGCATAAGACCTTCTGTCATTTTGTTATAGTTGCATTCATGCATGCAGCATAAAAGCTTAATGCTGCTTCACCATATTTAGTTTAGACTCTGGGCTCTACTAGTTGGCCTAAGTCCATGGATGTAAGAGCCCAACTCAGTTTATATTCTGATAAACATATTCAGGGCCTAAGCCATTCAGTGATTTATAAACTAGTAGCAGCACTTTAAGATGTATTCTGTAACAAACTGGAAGTCAGTGTAAAGATGTTAGAACTGGACTAATGGGCTCTGTTCTTTGGTCCTGGATAAAAGTCTAGCAAGAGCATTCTGAATGAGCTGCCACTTTTTAATGGTCTTTTGGAAAGTCCAGTTAAGTGACCAGTACAGTAGTCTGCACCCTACTCAAGATAAAAGCATGGCTGGGACACCAAACCCTTGATTCTGGTTATATTTTTAAGATGATAGAAGGCTGTTTTGGTGCTTGCTTTGATATGGCCGGTGAAGGCGAGATCTGAGTCTAGTAGAAGGCCAATTTTCCTAAGACTAACGGTCCTCTGTCAAGAACAGCAGGGTGTCTCCACCGCACCTCAGCACGAGCAGAACAGGAAGTGTCACTGCAGCACGTGGACGGAAAATGCCTTTATCGTCTCATTCATGTCACTTTAACCAGAACGGAAGAAATGTCAAGAACTTTAGAAGTAACCAGACCCAAAGTGTGGCCTTGTGGGTGTGTGTGGGGGGGGCTCTTTCACATGACCAAAGTGACAAGAGACCAAAAGTGTTAAGTAGTGCAAAGAGTTCATATGGCCATATAATTGTCTATTTAATCCCCTGTTATGATAAAAAATTAAACGGATTTAATGACCAAGTGTAATTTTGCACTGCAATGTATCTTTAAACAAAGCAGCTAGTCCTCCTTTCTTGCCAGTTCGGTAATATTCATAAAACTCAAATTTACGGGAGCTGTCTCGTTGGGGACTGCTGCCTTCTGCTTACCACGTCTCAGTAAGAGACAGAAAATCACTGTCCTAAGACACTATAATGTCATTAAGTAAAAATGATGTATTGGCTAGAGATGTAATATAAAGTAGAGGGAGCTCTGTAGAGACAATAGGGGTCCTGGGGCAGTCTGCGGTTGGTGTGATACAGGTACCAGACAAGACTGGTTTACCCCATCAACTGAATGCACTCAATTCCTTCTATTTCTAATCAACCCCGGAATAAGGAACATTCTAGGCATACTGGGTCCCAGCTTGTTCTCAGAACAGCTGTCAGTACCATCTCTACTGTAGCAGGGTCCCTGCTGTCGCTGCTATCAGTAGTGCTCACGTAACGTTTTGAAGGACACGGCAGGGAGATGAAGGACAAGGCTGCTGCTGATGCTGTTGAAGTGGCCTGAGAGATCTTTCTGACTGGGGACAGGGGACGGGGACGGGGACGGGGGAAGTGTTGCCTTGTGCTTTTTTGGGTGAAATCTTTTTGGGTAGGAGTTGTGGGCTGACTGAGATGGAGAGTGAGAGTTTAGTACCAGCATACACCAGTTCCTCCATCTTCTCTGAGAAATTCATATGGGGGGGGCAGGGGGGTGATGGGACAGAATGGAAGTAGACAGAACAAAGCATCATATGTTCTCTCTCTCTCTCTCTCTCTCTCTCTCTCTCTCATTTGTGTTTTAGATAAAACGGTTGGTCTGCTGGTTTCCTGTCTGGACAGTGACTACCTGGACGTGCGTGCGATCGGGGCCTCTGCTCTGTGGGCTCTTCTGCACAGCTATCAGAAGGTACCTCAGCCCCACACATCTGTTCCCACACCTCTCTGTTCTCAAATAGAAGAATACATTCTTAAAGGTGCAGTCTGCCATTCTAATCCAATACACTTTTTTGTCGAATTCAGTGAATTTTTTCCTCCCGGGCCTCTAGATGCCTGTTAAAAAAAACTGGTTCTGTAAACACAGTGCCTCAGAACGATCCATAAATAATTCCAGTCAACACGTTGCTTTAGGAGCACGGAAGGGAAAGGGTGTAATTGTATTGGCTATTGAGCTAAAATATCAACAACCTTTCGCCAGAATGGCAGACTGCATCTCTGATGTCTGCTGAGACCAGAGAGAAAAAAAGTAAGACATATTATCCGTATAGGATGTGACTTGGCAGATCCAAAGGCAGGCTGCCTTGGCTTGGCTTGGTGTTCTTTTTGAAGACTATATTTCTTACGGATACTGCATATCTAATCTCTCAACAAAGGCAAAGGTGGCTTTGAAGTACACCTCCTTCAGACTCAAGGTTGATGAGGCGTACTTGGCAGCGAAGAAAGGTAGGCACCTATTCAGTTTGATCATATATTATCAACGGTAGGCCTCATGGTTTCTGAATTGTCTCCCAGCTTCTCATGTATTGGTGTAGTTGTGCGCCACCTTTTAAAGCTTATTTGGGTTTCTGTACAGATGCAGAGCTGAAAGAGAACGAGGCCCTGACTTCGTACCTGCTGAAGTGCCTGGAGAATCTTAAACAAATCCTAAACTTCTAACAACTGTGGCCTGTGTAAATTAAGTTTTTGATGAATAACTTATTTAAATAAAAAATGTGAATAGATTTTTTTCAGTGACTGGTTGACTTGTTCTGTGATTGACCTTCTGTACCAAACACAGCTTGTTGTGACTTGTATTGTTTCATGACACATTTTCTATTTTTGTATTTTTCAATAAAAGTGTTATTGAACTATTCTCTGTGAATTACTGATCATTTCATTGCTTCATTTCATTAATAAACAAATACAGGAAGAAAATCATCATCATAATAAGTTTGGAACAAATTTAGTCTGTATCGACTATTGAAATAAGCCGATGCAGATTTCTCTGCTGAGGTCCATGTTAAACTTCCTAGTGCTCGTCCTCCAGGAAGAGAGCCAGCCTCTAAAGCCCTGATTTCTGAAGCACCTGGGTAACCTTCACCGAATCACAAGTGCCAATGAAAATGTAGTTATTTATGAATAACTAAGTTATATTAAGTCGTAATTGCTCGTTACAGTTGCTCTGTGGTTCACACTGTTGTGAAGCTGTGAAGTTTCACAGTTCTATTTTTATATTTATCACCCAGCGTGGTCGTGACTGCATCTATTCCGTGTCTTTGTCTTGTTCGTTTGATTTCTCCATCAGCTAGATAAACAAGTGCAGAAAGAAAATGTCAGCAAGTGACAGAGACACATTTCCTCTTTGTCATTTATTGAAAAGAGAAAGCTGAGAGCACTCTTGAGGTCGACGTGAACAAAGATTAAGGCCTCCCCCCATAGATGCTTGTTCCCCCCCCCCCCCTTAAAGTACATGCAAACAGGAAGCACTGGCTGGCTGGAGCCTTGTCAGTCCTCAGTCAATGCTGTATTCATTCTTGCCGAGAAGGCTGAGATGGAGGCTGTACAAAAGGATTACTGGTACTCGCTGGCACTTTTGACTTTTCTCATTTTTTCACTTTTCAAAGGTACTGTGCTAATTCATTCTAATGATTCTTAGCAAGCAGCAAGCCTTCTTTTTGACTGAACTGTTTACCATTGCTTTATTGAATAAGAGGGATTTCATAAACTCATCAAACTGAATTATGTCCTATGTCATGATAAATGTTGTATCAGATCAGAGAAAAACAAGTCAAAACTAAATGGGCTCCAAGCATCAGACTTATAAAAGCTAATTTATTTTCTGTTTGAGCCAATTTGGATGTAATGGCTATTCTCTGAACTTTCAAAATGTGCTATGTTGTTTGTGTCAAACCGTTTAGTTTCTCCTGATCTGTAGACAATTGTATTCTCAATTCTATTGAGATGGCAGTTTTGCTGAACGCACTTTTAGTGATTTGTTGGTTTTAAATGCCGTTATTTAGTAATAAAATAGTTATTTACCCAAGCTTCTAATAGTAGGGGACTTTTTTTGCTCACTTTAAAAAGTCTCTGGGGGTGGATAATGATAAGGGTAATGATTCTTGCGATGACTCAGAGCACTGAAGCTGTTTGGTCTCCACTGTGTTTGGTACCAACTCCAGCAACCGTACAGGAGAGCGCTGATGAAGCCGTGACACTGGAGGATGGGATGATCCTGGACTGCCAGTGCCCATGGGACGGGAACCTCAGCATGGTCTCCTGGACCAAGGTACCGGATAAGGTCCCCATAGCCGTCCACCACCCGCGCTATGGGACAAAGCTTGCGGAGGGGTACGACAACAGGTTGGAGTTCCTGAAAAGAACCTCTATGGATGGAAGCATCTCAATGACTAATGTCACGGAACAGGACGTTGGTCTCTATCGCTGTTCAATGCAGACCTTCCCTCTCGGATCGTGGACCAGGGATGTCCAGGTGCAGAAAGCGAGTAAGTTACAGCACCTTTAACTGGAATTTGTATATTTCAGTGATCACTTCTATTCAGTAACTAGAAGTTAACTTCAGTAACTGCCTCGTTGCATGCGCATGGGGATCCAGTAGTGCACAGGTCTCAAGGGATGTCAGTTGGCAATAGAAAAGCTGTTGTTTTGAGAAAATGCAAAAGAGGGCCTTTAATTGCTGAACAACTGGGCCTTATTTGAGTGGGTGGAGACAAAATCACAACTCTAACAAATAAGTTACAAGACGACAAGTTGCCTGAATGGAGCTAGTTTAAAGAAAATGGAGGCTCTCACTTTAGTCACGTTCAGCTAAGTGACTGTAGGTAAAAGTATTGGGTTGAAATCATTTCCATAGCACTTATAACACCTACAACTACCCTACTTTTAATATGTTATGAGTAGATGTATAATTCATTCTATGCCATGCACTTGAAACTGAAGTGTTGTCTTGTCCACTCTTGTGCATCTTATGACAGACTCTTCGCCTTATTTTGTGGTGGCTCTGAAGGAGGGCGAAAATGTGACTCTGGTGTGCCCCCAGGCCAGCTCCACTGTCAAGCATGTCCTCATTAAGAAGGCTGAGGAGGGGACCACCCTCGGCAGCTGTAGACTGAAGGGCGGCGTGCTCGTGTCTGATGCGGAGCACCATGACGAGGGTGTACGGGTTGACTGTGCCGCTCCCATTGGTGTGATCTTTGAGCTCTACAATGTGGTTGAGGCCGACGAGGGCCGCTACTGGTGTTGGTCAGACACTGAGAATGGGCTCGAAATCGCCACGTTTCAACTGATTCTCCACACCCAAGGTGAGTGACACCCTGGCATTGGTGGGCTTTGTGCATTGGTCAGTGGCTCTTCATGTTAAAGACAACTTATAGGCATGGACGGATTAAGAAACCACCGGCCCCTGGGCCTGGATATGTTAAAGGCCCCCCCCCCCCCCTTTGCGAAAAAAATTATTGTGCACTCGCAAAACACGTACGCACACACAAACACCATTAGGCGTATATATATATATATTACCAACAATGTGTTGTATTTAACGGTCGAATTAGATACTTTGGCTATTGTATTGGGAAAGTAAACAGGTCAAAGTTTACTCCGTAACATCCACCTTCGGTGCACTGCTGTGACAGGGCAACAGCCGAGTGATTCTTTTCCAAATTGAAACTGATTAAGACCTACCTGAGCAGCATGGGGCAGGAGAGGCTGAATGGGCTGGCTATCCTGTCCATTGAAAGAGCAAATCATGCATTACCACTTTTATGTTTGAAAGGCGTCGTTCGACAAGTGTACAGTGCCTCTGACTGTGCTGTCAGCTTGTAGGTCTTGATGTTCAGATTCTGCGCCTAAACTAGCTATAGCGTATCGTCTCGTCACATGATCAAATAGAGACTTGACATTGGCGAACACGATACATATTACCCAGCAATCATCATTGAATATCTGTATATGACAAAAATAACAAATTAAATAAGAAATTAATTTAATTGAATCGGGTTTTTAATAGTTTCTATAGTGTATGTACGATAAGCATATAATTGTGTTATAGATTGCTACTGACGATTTCCCCCTAAAAATGATGATAACCATGACAGAGACAGGTTTGCCATTTTGAGGGAATATATAGCATAAAATCATCTTTGATCTTTGATGCGTTAAACATGCGACACTTTGACATCCATATGTCTGAAGACATTTTGAAAGCAGGGTCTGCTTTGCCTACGAATCTTCCACACTGGCTGCATTGTCTATAGTTACGCCCCTGGCGCACATGGACATTTTCTAACACAGCACAGGTACACTCAATTAAAGCCATTAGCAAATGAACAAAATACACCTTTTTCAACCACAAATAAGAGATACATAACAGCGACCACGCAGAGGCTCTGGCTTAGGGGCCCCCTGAGCTCATGGGCCCCTGGGCCTGGGCCCGGTAGGCCCGTTCGTTAATCCATCCCTGCTAATAGGTGCATGCTTAGGAGGGTGCCGTGCCGGGGGGAGCACGTATGAGCGTCCATTAAAATGTACTTCATTATAAAGTAGATGCCCCCCCCCACATACACACACACATACACACACACACATACCGAGAGAGAGGTAGGACATTACACTACACTCGCAAATATAGTTTCAAAACCAGTCAACCCAAGATATTTTATCAATGCCAATCAGGGGTTGTAACACTGTCTGCTGTCCTAACGGCAGCAAGAGGAGTGAGAGGAGTGTTCATTCACCTCATTCACGCCGTCAAATACATGGACACTTCACAGTGACGTGGCAAATGTCTGCGCCAACACAGAAAATAAGGGCAAACGGATACAAAATAACAGTGTAGTTACAGAATAATGACAATGGCAATAACCCATGGCAATAAATGATGGACGTGACCTAAATTGGAATTACCAAAAACACCTGGTCAGCTGTTGCATGCAAACAGTGGGGCTTGGAGTGGCTAAGCCGAGGTGAATGTTGAAAATGAAGAGAAACTCTGGAGCATCATTTCGCAAAAGATGCAGGAATGGTGAGAAGGATCGTCAGAACAGTAAAGGTATGTCACGTGATTGTTATCAATATTGTTTTACCTCTGTGGATTATCCTCTGTTAGGGAACAGTAGTAAGGTACGGTCTAGTATAACTAGTGTTAGGGAGACAAATGTGTAATAATTAAGTTGTGTCTGGTACGGCAAGACTTTGTAGCATAATTACAGACGACAGGTAGCATTAGCTAACAGTGGTTGAAGTGACATGGTAGCTATTTCATATTTATTGTTAGTGTTTACAGCAACAAATTATTGCTGTGGAGGACTGTTTTCATGTTGTTTTCTTCATCACATTAACTTATGTTAATGTATTTATTTATTTATGTTTATCAAGGCAGCATAGTAAAAGATGCCCGGCTACGGCAAGCTAGAAGACCGTGGGCAGTTGGAAGAAACGTGCTAACATTGGCTACTGTATGTTTATCTCTTCAGATGCCCTTCACACACCCACGTCCGATCCAGAGGAAGCAGCTGTGTCCTCTTCTTCCTCAACACTGCAGCCTGAACAGGTTTTAGAAGGTGTGCTCACATTGGCAGGTTATGTTTGTAAAATAACATAATGTCTTGTGGTGTTTTTCAGATTGGATTATTATGGAAGTCTTATTTAAAGTATCTATCTAAAACTCTGCCCTGTGTAGACCCAGACCCGGCTGACGGAATACCCATGACTGAGTTGCCCTCTTCAGATGCTGCCAATGGTGTGTCTTATCCTTCAGGTAAATGTAACTAATCATTGTCATCATCATCAATGTTATCATCATCAATCATCATCAGCCATCAGTCATCGCCATCGTCTTCATCATCATTATCAGTCACCATCATCAGTCATCCGTCATCATCAATTTTATCATCATCATCATCATCATCAACAGATACCAGCATCGTCAAACACCATCATCAATCATTCATCTTTCTCCTCCTCCTGCTCTGTCCATCCTCCATCATCCTTTACCTGCCAAGTGTTCCCACGGATATAATGTGAATATGCAGACTCATTTTTGCCCCATGGAAATCCAGCTCCATCTGAGAGAATCTTGACCACTGATTCAGCTTCTTCAGCCACAACTAAATCCGTGCCTGATCCTCCAGGTGTGTAAATTATTAGCATTATTATTAGTAGTAGCAGTAGTATGTGAAATAACTCATGTACATTTCTCCTTATATGTATATGTCTCCTTATGAGAATATTCTGTGTTTACCCCATGTGAATCGAGATCCAGCTGAGGGAATATCAAACACCAAACTGGCTTCAGTCGTAGCCACCACCACTTTGCCTCATCCGCTAGGTTAGTTGTGGTAGCAGTAGCAGTTGCTGTTGTGGTATTAAGCAATAGTAAGTGTTTCACTCCTTCTGTATGATATGAAAACATAATCTGTGTTTGTGATGTAAATCCAGCCTCTACTGAGGGAGTGTCTACCACTGAAATGGCTCCTTCAGTCAAAGACACCATTGTCTCTCCCTCAGGTTAGTCTCTGTACTAGTAGTAGTAGTTGTAGTAGCTAGTCAGTGTATTTTATCCCTTTTGTATGATACGTAGCTAATGTGTTTCCCCATGTAAACCCAGCTCCATCTGAAGGAAAAGCCACCACTGAATCTGCTCTCTCAGTTGTAGCCACCACTGAATCTGCTCCCTCAGTCGTAGCCACCACTGAATCTGCTCCCTCAGTCGTAGCCACCACTGAATCTGCTCCCTCAGTCGTAGCCACCACTGAAACCGCTCCCTCATTCGTAGCCACCACTGAATCAGCTCCCTCAGTCGTAGCCACCATTGTGCCTCATCCTCCAGGTTAGCAGTACTAGTAATAGGAGTAGTAATAACTATTCCACTCCTTTGGATGTTAGGAAAATGTCAACTTATCTGTTTGTGATGTAGACCCAGCTTTAACTGAGGGCACATCTTCCTCTAAATTGGCTCCTGCAGTTATAGCCACCACTGTGCTTCATCTCCCAGGTTAGTAGTAGTAGTAGTAGTAGTGGCCGTCGTTGTTGTTGTTGTTGTTGTTGTTGTTGTAGTAGTAGAAGTAGTAGTAGTTATTGTATTTCCTCCCTTGGGTATGATATGTAGGTAAACTAATGTGTTTCCCAATCCAGCTCCATCTGAAGGAATAGCCACCACTGAATCCGCTCCCTCAGTCATAGCCACCACTCTGCCTCACCCTCCAGGTTAGCAGCAGCAGCAGCAGCAGTAGTAGTTTGTTATCGTTGTTATCGTTGTTGTCATTGTTGTCATAGTAGTAAGTGGATTTCCCCCCTTCTGTATGTGTGTAGGTAAACTAGTGTGTTTTCCACAGGTCAAACTGAGGGAACATCCACCACTGAATCAGCTCCCTCAGTCATAGCCACCACTGATCCTCATCCTCCAGGTCACCTGTACTAGCTGTTGTTGTTGTTGTTGAGAGTTGTAGTAGTGGTAGTAGAAGTTGTCGTTTTTGCTGTTTTATTATTGTTGTCATCGTTATGTTGTTATTGTCATTTTCGTTTTTGTCATTGTTGCTGATGTTGTCGTTGTTGTCATTGTTTCATTGTTGTTGTCATTGATGGCAGTGTTGTCATTTTCGTCATTGATGGTGATGCTGTCATTGCCGTCGTCGTCATCATCTCTGTTGTCGTCGTAGTTGTAAGTGGATTTCCTCCCTTGGGTACGATATGTGGGTAAACTGATGTGTTTCCCATGTAAATCCAGACTCAGCTGAGGAAATATCTACAACTGAATCAGCTCCCTCAGTCGTAGCCACCACTGTTCCTCATCCTCCAGGTTAGTAGTAGTAGTAGTAGTCATAGTAATAGTAGTCATAGTAATAGTAGTTAGTGCAGTTCTTCTCTGGTCTCTGTAAAGTGCCTTGAGACAATGTTATGGTTGTTGCCGCTATATAAATAGAATTTAATTTAATTTAATTTTCAATTGAATGCTACGAGGATGTTAACTAATGTGTTTGTGATGTTCACCCAGAGCCCTCTGAGGACATGTCTACCACTGACCTGTCTCTCTCAGTCAAAGCGACCACTGTGCCCCAGTCCTCAGGTGTGTACAGAACATCACAGGACCACATGTTCAGTGCTATTAACCCTATTATTGGGAACTAACCCTATGCTAGTAGTACTGTTATCATGAGAAGGAGGAGGATGTGATAGACATATATATATAAATGTATAGTTTTATATTTTCTCTTGTTTATGTTGCCAGCTGCCATTTGATTATATCAAAGATTGTCTCTGAATTGGAGATGCAATGAAGTGTATATTTTATATTGATGTGTGTTGTATAATTTTTGTAATCTGTAATTTGTTTTATAAACTTAAACTCACAATAAAAGTACTGATTGACACATTATATTTTACGGTATGTGTATATTTTTTCAGTTGGTTCTATTAACACAAAGTCTACCACTGAAATGGCTCCTCACCTTACTGCTTTGCCTGACCTCAGGTCTGCTGTCACCTCCATTTTAAACTAACAGATACTAACAGGCATGTATTAACCATATAGAGTATACAACAGAAGTGAGTACATCCCTGTGCAATATCACTTAAATGTCAAATGATTCAAATTTGTATTACCATACAGTAATTGCATTACTTCGAACATTAGGGTATTTTCTTATGTAAAATTTTTAAACTAACAGGTTAGATTTCCTACATTAAAAATACAAGCCCCACAGTAGGAAAAGTGAGTACACCTTTCATTAGTGAGATTCAAGTCTTTTTTTTTCATTACTCGGCTCGGAGATATATTTCAGCTGCTCTTTGCTGGAAGGGACGTGTTGCTCTACCTTTCTCCCCAAAGGTGTTCTTTTGGGATTGAGTTAGGCAACATACTTGGCCAGGTCATAGTTTTCACTTTTTTCGTCTTTAGAAACTCGTGCAGGATTTTGTCTGTGTGTTTTGGATCCTTATCATGCTGGAATATTCCTCTTCTGCCAAGCTTCTGGAGTCATCTTATCAGCCAGTACTTTGGTATTTCCACAGGCATTCATGGTGGCATCTATAAATGTCATCTCCCAAACAGCTTCTGCCCTGTATCATCAGATTTGGTGTGATGGTGACGAGTGTGATGATATGGGGCTGCATGGGGAAATTACATTTATAGATGGCAAGCCCAAGGCCTGAGCACCCTAGAGCAAGAGTGAACAGAACAAAACCTTGAGCAGAACCCAGCTTGGAGGGGGGGGACCCATCTGCTTGTGGTTGGCCTGGTAGTGGGATAGAATGAGGAGGGGGTTGAGTAAGGGGGAACAGAAGTGAGGCCTCTCCTTTCCCTCTTTCCATCTCACTCCTGGGCCAGCCCCAAACAGATGACCCCAGCGCCCCCACCTGCTCTGACCTGGGTTCTGAGTGTTTCTGGGTTCTGAGTATTTCTTTGCCTCTGTCGTCCATGCGCTTGCACTTGGTGTGTTTTTGTTTTAAGCGTCGGGTTTAAAGCACCTTTAGTCAATGTTCTTTGGCTATGGTGATCTATGAATAAATGTAATTGAATTCTGAGTTTCTTAGCTTTCAAAACCCCCAAAAAGTCCAAAACCAAAAAAAGTCTGCCTTAGAGAATTAGAGAAAAAGAAAACGTAGATGCAGAATGACGACGTGTATGCAGCGACAGAAACTTTAACTGACCTAGATTTACCAACGTCTTCAAAAGGGCATTCCTCTCTCACGCTCCCTCGCACTCGTTTTTGAGAAGATAAATATTTGCAGAACATTTAAGCGTTGCGTCACCTCTCCCCTCCAGGCTCCCTAGGCAGGCGCGGCGCTATTAAACAACCCCAAAACTTAAAGGGTGGCATGTTTTTTTATTTTTCTCTCCTTTCACTTTCTTATCTGTGTCATTTACCCCAATGAAAGAGGGTGGCTTTAACGGCCTTTCACATGCGTGAATGTGGATTAGCACTGATGGAGGCTTTACACATAAGCACACAGAGAGATTAGATTAGATTAGATTATCAGAAAGACCTTCAGCACCATTAAACTAATAAATAATTATAATAATAATACATTTTATTCAATTCAAAACAAATGTTAAATATTCTAGGCTGGAGAATGTCTTGTTATTTTCCCTGTATGGTTGAATTAACTGTCTGCATGAAGTCAAGGCACCTAAGCATTGTCCCCTCGACTAAAATGTCAGACAAAAGTCTCTTTAGTGGCTAGCCAGGTCTTTGCATAACTGGGTGGAGTTTCTCAACATCACCTTTGTTGATGAAAGCATCTAATCACTAATGTCATGGAGGAAGACACTGGCCTTTACCACTGGTCCATGTAGACTTAGTGGGATCTAAAGGTGTGTGGTCTTAAAGGATAACTGACAGCATCTCTAAGTAATTTGGAGTTGCTAAATTAAAGCGTGAAGTTAACTGTGAAGAGTACAATTAGGCTTTGGCATATGTGTAGAGGTAAGAGCCGTGCACTGTTATTACAGTGTGTACAGGAGGCAACAGAAAAGGTGTTTTTAAGAAAATTTAAAAATGTAAGCTTAATTAGCAAACGGCTGGCATACAGTGTTGAGTGGGTGGACATAGCCGTGGACGCGGGTGGACCAGCTTTTCAGTTAGAGTTGGCTGTGCAGACGAGATGGCTAACGACAAAAGCATGTTATCGGAGAGCAACCACACAAAGGCCGAGTGCCATTAGAATCTGTTTGTTGAGTTGGATTAATCCCGGACTGCCTTGTTTCAATCTCCAGTCTTCCCCTGTCATTTCAGATGAGGTGAACAACCAGCTTATCCCTGACGAGTACTGGATCTACATCTACTCTGGAGCCGGTGCCACTGGGCTCTCTCTCCTCGTTCTGATCACGGTGTTGGTGTGCTGCCACAGGTAGTCCACCTCTCTTCTACTCTACTAGTGACTTTATTAAGGGCCGTGTGCCGTTGGGGTTCAGGTCTGCCCTGCTGTGACGTAGCGGACATACTGAACTGTGGTACACCTGTCAAACCCCGGTGCAAATTATAGAGGGGTTTGAGCTGTGTTGTACTGTTCCATGTACACTCAGAAGAAAAGGTCCCCCCCCCCTCTTGTTTTCTATTGCATAATTCACTCTGTATAAAAGCAGCTTTATAAGTATCCACCCCTGAATTAAGACGTAAACATGTGGTAGTTTGTCTACAGAATTCCATATGCATAATGGAGTGTGGGGTGCAGCGTCTCACCAGGGCTGGAAGTAGGGGGGGGGGGGGGACGGACGATCTTGCTGGATGTTTTTCAGTGAAATTCCCCATCTGCTGCCTCCACACCATATGTTTGAAATGCAGCCCAGCTACCGATCACTCAAGTTTTTATTCTGTTCCGTGTGTGAGTGAGTGAGTGTGCGTGGTTGTGTGTGTGTGTGTGTGTGTGAGCGCATACGTGTGGCCTTTTCCCTCTGCCAGCGTGCTGAGGTTATATCCATACAGCAGAGTGGCTTCTAAGTATTCACTCTCATTAGCAGACCTATTCAGATGCCCTCACCAGGATTCAGCTTGCTTCTGGGTGGCCTAAGATTGTGGCTCCTCAAACTCCTTGGTCACCATCGTTGGCTTGAATTATTAAATGGCTTCATAATGCTGATTTATGCTGTAAAGTACAGTTGGACTCAAACTCCATATTTTTCCCCCAGGAGGAGAAAGAGGCGAGAGGCATACAGGGTCAAACTCCATCCCGGGAAAAGATGGGTAAGCAAAACACAAATTTAATATCAAAAATATACATAACATAAACGACTAAATGAATAAATATAAAACATACAGTACTCAGGGAGTTTGACACCAAGTTCCTACTGTCAGCAGCAGTGCTTCCTCGTAGTTTGACATTGCTCAGTGGTTCATGACACCCAATGACTCTCCTAACATATGGCCTGACTGAGTCACAGTGTAACAGCTTTACACCTCTGGTGACGAGCCTCACACACAAACCAGTGTAAGACCAAGCAGATTTTAGACCACAGCCTTTGCTTGGCCCGGGTTCAACAGAGGAGGATGCAACTTCAGTGTGTGAACTCTTCCTGTAACCAGTGCACTAACAGAGGGATTTCAGAGGGGGATAAATGAAGGTCATTGAAGGTCGCTGATGTGTTGATGTGTTGTTTTTGACTTCCTGGCTTCTGCAGCGCGACTCGGAGCAGGGAGGCTTCTACGACCGCATGAGAAAGGGAACCAGGTTCGGGAGGCACGAGCCCATTTATGCCAACGTCCGCACGGGACAGAAACACAAACACAAGCCCAAGAGGAAGAGATGATTTCACAACCACCCGAAACCACCACAACCACCCGAAACTCACTCACGCATGCACACATACACACCACCCACAACAACAAGAAAACAAAAAAAAAACTGTTTGGCTTTTGACAAGTTTCGTTTACGGTCAAGCGAACCACGAGATGTGAAGACTGTGTTTCATATGAAGGAAGAGTACGAGTCAGAGTGAAGCACAAGAAACACCCTGTGATGTAACTAAACATGTTGTGGATAGTAACACAGGATCCCAAGAATAAACTCCACCAGTGAAAGATAACCAACCATTATGGAAGTAATGCTTCCAGAAAAGATCCATCACTACTTCAGCATAACCTTCATCTTGCCTTTCAAATCTACCAGTCACGTCATGCTATGTAACCATGCATCTAAATTCAATACTTAGTGTTAGAGTTTCTAATTCCAATGTCATTTGATTTTAACAGAGAAGGTTCTTCTCAAATTATTTAAGTAGTCAAATGATGCAGGACGAACCATTTCCCTACCTGGAACTTTCTACAGACAAGGTTCTTTGTGGCTCTCAAAAGTCATTTTTAGCGGGCAGTGAAAGAGCAGTTCATCTTGAAGGGTTGCAAGTAAAATCTGAAAGGTTCCTCTCTGGAACTTCTCCACAGACCCCCCTTAATGATTCCAGATTGCACTTTTAACTTTTGGTGCACAGCTCCCCAAAATGGCAGCTGTCAAATGGATCTCGCTCTGATCCATCAGACCTGCGCCAGATCTCCTCCAGAATCAGCTGATGGCTACCATTCCTCAGATCCCTCATTGTCTCAGTCTGACGCCTCTGACAGTGAATGCAAGTTCTGTGGCAGCCCAAGGCTCTAGTCGTGGATGAATTAGCTATTCACTGCCATTGTAGCGGAATGAGGTAAGAATGTTCTGCCTGCTTTCTTTATCTGTGCAGAAATGGAACCACAGACTGGAAAGAGAAGCTGTCTACTTTGCTAACAGAGGAAAGAAAGATGGTAGACAATGTACTCATGGAACAGTTTTTGTTTCTTTTTTTTCTTTATTTATTAAAGCTACTTGCCTTAAAAGAACGATGTTCAGAGAAATCATGTCTCTTTTGTTGTTGTCGTCGTTCAACTTTAAGTGAAATAAAATATGAAACTGGAAACAGAATGGTGTAGCCTATTGAGCCATGATGTAACACACTTATGCAAAGGACGGGTGAGGACGGTGAATAATAGCCAGGGTTCTGTTTTCTTCGTAAGGAGACAAACAGAGTGGCAACAGCCTGTATTGCGAACGCCAAATTTGTCACTGTTTGTTCTACAGTGAACACCAGTTTATTGTATTCCGGGCCTCCTCTGTACAGAAGAACTGAGAGCTTCAGTGTGAGTTCAGTCACTTCTGGCTAAGGAACAAAGTGTATTAAGGGAACATGGGAATGGTAATGTATGACAACATTTGCTGGGAAAGTACTTTAATTACAGTGTGTGCGTGTGTGTGTGTGTGAGAGAGAGTATGTACATTGCTATTTAACAAACGGGTTTACTTTAAATGAATAGAATTGATATATATATAAACCACATGTAATGTATTCAACCCCTAAGAGCAGACAATTTGTATGAAAATGGATCCAACTTTCTCATTCTGGATGTGCTTTAACAAATTTACAACATGACAGAGGAACACACACGGCACATTACATGGAGTTCACCCTCACACACAGGAGTGTATGGAGTTCACCCTCACACACAGGAGTATATGGAGTTCACCCTCACACACATGAGTCTATGGAGTTCACCCTCACACACATGAGTCTATGGAGTTCACCCTCACACACATGAGTCTATGGAGTTCACCCTCACACACAGGAGTGTATGGAGTTCACCCTCACACACAGGAGTGTATGGAGTTCACCCTCACACACAGGAGTGTATGGATTTAACCCTCACACACATGAGTATATGGATTTAACCCTCACACACAGGAGTATATGGATTTAACCCTCACACACATGAGTATATGGAGTTCACTCTGACATTTAATGTAACGTTACATGACTGGTCCACAACAAAATAGTGGTCAGTGTATTATACTATATCAGTAACTTTTTCTCTTCTTCCAAAAAAACCTATCCATACCTATTATCAGTGAATACATTTTAGACAGTATTTATCTTACGAGTATACTGTGTATGCATTTTTTTTACAAGAGGACCTCCTTTTTCAAGTCAGTTTTAAATTTAATTTAATAAATTGTTGAAACAAACACAAAGCCATTGGCCGGGGTTCTTCTGAAGAATAGGGAACTACTTCAGGATGTAAACATCAGTTTCCATGGGAATGACAGAGGGGTGGGGGTAAGAACCGTAATTAAGGTCACAACATAACATTTTCATTTCTGCTTTAAGAGGTTGATGGCTCTAACCTCCAAACTACTCCTAAGCAAGCCACTAGGCTACCCTGAGCCCAGTCAAGCACAACTCCTGGTTGCCATGGTATCTTAATGACTTCCCTTGGTCTCTCGCCCTTCAAGGACACCAAAAATACACACTCTCTCTCTCTCTCTCTCTCTCTCTCACACACACACACACACACACACACACACACACACACCTGATCTGGGTTGGATCCGGTAAAGTGTCAATAGTTATCTGGGACAAACAGGACCAGTGGAGTTCTCCCGTCTGAAACAGAGTTACACAAGGTGAACACTCCCAAGTGAATCCCAAGTGTTTGTTTACCCTGATTGTCTTTGTAGGTAAAGAAGCCAGCGTCAGGCTCATTAATTTACTGCCGCCTCCACACTTTCAAAGAGTTCCGTTTCAGCAAAGAGATCTTTACATCTTTTTTTTTCTGTTCTTTTCCCCCCCTGCTCTTCAAATAAAAAGGCAGGCGCCAGAAGTAGATGTTACAATGGAAATAAACTCTGTTGGCTACGAGGGCCTTTCTAGTCTGACATGTTGTACCAACATCTCTCCTCCCATGGATATCAGAAGGCACTTCATACAGCAGTTCATAGGTGAGGAGCCGTGTAAAGAGGTAAACCATTAGGGACTGACTTCTCTCACCCGTGTCATGGAGTTAACACATCAAGTTTTAAAGTGTACCCTTCATAACAAAGATGGTGGGAATGGCGACAAACAAAGCGATCACAGGGCATGTCATAGGCTCACGTACGAGGTTGCTAAATGGTGCAACCCATGATGTCAAAATGGAACTGTATTTAGCAATATTTTGTGGAGAAAAAGAACACTTAACACAAGACCAGACATCAAAAGATATGCTATATGCACAGGACATGGTGATGTACAGTGGAACAAGAGGAGAAAAAAGTAGTTACTATGTCAACATATAATTGCAGAAAAATAAATCTGTATTTAAATCTACAAGAGGAAAAAAGTTTTTGGTGCAACTTTCACCCTACTGTTGTTTTACAACAGGTACAAAAGGATACTCCTTTCATCATTATATTAACTGCTCTACAAATCACTATTATCATTTTAAATACATTAATATATGTTAATTTATATCACAGAATCCTATACGTGTCCCTAGGGGGTCGCTAAAGCGAAGGAATGTCCCGTTTTGGCTTGATAGGAATAGCTATTCAGTGCTCGTCATTGCAGAGGTGCTGTGCTGTAGTTTGTTTCATAGTCACTAGAGGGCGACAGAGCTTGCTCTTCGTTTGGGGATGCGCACGTCGCGTCCTCGTTCTGCTCGGACAGGAAACTTGGAAATGTCTGCGCCCGAGGAATCAGTGTAAGAGTCAGGCTGTTCCCTGTAGAGAAAGGCAGAAGAAAAGGCCATAATTAACATCGTTACCATTCGTCTTGTTCATATTCTACCCTCAGGATAGAACGTCACGGAGGAAAAGAGATTAGCGCCATCTATTAAGTTATATTCTACAAGGATGGCAGCTAAAGAGCTAAGACGCAAATAGCCAGGGACCACTGAAGGTTTCGGTTAAGAGCCCAGCTTAAAATCTTCACTTTTTAGGGATTCCTTTTAGCACACTGGAAAACCTACATGCTTTAGTCACGTTTATTAAACATCATATTCCTCCTATGACTATGTCCATAAATACAAATCATGACTACATTGCCTGGGTGCTGTAAACGTTAATTGCAGAGTGTTCATGTCGGCATTGATTAATATCCATTAGTTTGTATTTCACTTACTTGATTCAAATTAATAACCCAATTTGATGGGTCCCTAATGCAGTAGCTGCTTAGCTGGGGAGGGAGATGGATACCTGGGCTAGTAGCTACCGGACTGTTCTAATTAATTATAGATGAAAGAGAGACCGCAGAAAACCGCAGAGGTGACGTGAGGATACCTTCGTTCGCAATAGGTGTTGCAAAGCAAACAAAAACAGAGCAGTGCGCACACACACGCTAAATAAATAAAATTGAAACCCATCTGCATATATGTAGCCTATATAACACACACACACACACACGTTGAGTGTACAAAAGCATAGGCCATTCAGGTAATGACAGTTATTAAGAGCACTCTATGCTGCTTGAAGGAGTCCATTAAGGTGCTGTCATGGCCACTGTGTGCTTTTCCAAGTCACCGGTGCTACCTGACCAGCCTCCTACTAAGAATGCTGCTAACCTGTGACCAGCCTCTGACTACTTAGACTGCTGCTAACCTGTGACCAGCCTCTGACTACTTAGACTGCTGCTAACCTGTGACCAGCCTCTGACTACTTAGACTACTGCTAACCTGTGACCAGCCTCTGACTACTTAGACTGCTGCTAACCTGTGACCAGCCTCTGACTACTTAGACTGCTGCTAACCTGTGACCAGCCTCTGACTACTTAGACTACTGCTAACCTGTGACCAGCCTCTGACTACTTAGACTGCTGCTAACCTGTGACCAGCCTCTGACTACTTAGACTACTGCTAACCTGTGACCAGCCTCTGACTACTTAGACTGCTGCTAACCTGTGACCAGCCTCTGACTACTTAGACTGCTGCTAACCTGTGACCACAGCTGCTCATGGAGGACAGTCTAGTCTGAGCTGGCCGTCTGCTCACCCCTCACGCTCAGCAAGTCCCAGACTCCCCAACATGACCCAAGCAGGCCACCATAGGCTGGGGGGGGGGGGGGGGGGGGGGGGGGGGTGCTGCCAGGGCTCCTCGCTCCTCGCCACAGAGGACAGAGCGTGCTCCAGTCACCTTGGAAATCGCTGTCAGCTCTGGCGACTGAAGCGGGCCGGCCCAGGTGGCGGATGGCCCAGCCTGGCTAGCTGATTAGCTGATTAGCGGGCTGGATGGGATGCGTGCCTGCCTGGCTGCCTAGCTGCCTGGCTCAATGGGCTGCCTGGCTGCCTGGCGCTGGGCAGAAAAGGAAGCAGGAGCTGAGAGGAGAGGAGAGGGACTACTCATATGCTCAACACCGCGTGTGCCACTGTCACACACACACACACACACACACACACACACACACACACACACACACACACACACACACACACACACACAAGCACGCACGCAAAGCCATTCCTAACCTTCATGTCCCCCCCTTCCCCAACACACACATACACGGACTCACTCACACACATTCAATTCTAACCTACATACCTGCCTCGAGCACACACAACAATACACACACACAAACACACACAAATTGCCGGAAGGCACTGAAGAACCAGAGTCTCATCTGGTCCATTCCAGAAGAGCCCATTAAGAAATCTATTATCATAATATTAATTAGGACAAGACTCAGATGGGCGGGGGGCGGGGGGGCTGCAGTGGGCAGGCCTACAGTGCACTCACTTTCACTTGGCTGAGGCTTTATTAGTTGATTATATGCAACCGGTGGAGACTTCCATAGTCACTCTCCATGCGAGTCATCACCGTGACAACAAAAACAATGAGACTGTTCTAGAAGGCATTCTTCCCTGAGGAAGAATTCTCTTCTTCACCAAATCTGTGCCACAAGCAGCTGCACTAAAAGCAGACAAACTCCAAAAATAAACAGATTTATAATTGATTCTTTTTTCTCTATGTATTTTGCTCACTGACACAGCTCAAGCAGTACCAAGCATATCACTCTCCTACCCCAACGCAATCAGCATCTCACCAACAATCAAAAAATATATTTTGTATTATTATTATTTATTTTTGATTGTTGTTGAGATCAGATATTGGTTTTCGGAAAAGGAGGGCTGCCATTTTAGAGTTTCAGGTGCCTGTTTGAGTTTTGTTGGCAAAAACAATAAATGGGATGATTTGCAGAGGCTGTAAACAAGCACATTTGTTGTGCTGGGGAGCCTGGGTTCCCATGGTGCTCGAGTGACTGCGGCCTGGGGCCCCTGAATCATCTCTGTCCCTCAGGAGCCCCCTCGGCTCCATCACCGGTGGGGAGGGGGGGTGGTTACTGGAAAGGATGACGAAGGATGTCATTGCTTTGTCATTCTGGGGGACAGTTGTGTCATTTAACCTGGTGCATCAGCTGCAGTTGAATTGTGGTGGGAAGCCATTTATGGCGTTTGTGTGTGTGTGTGTGTTTGTGTGTGTGGTGAGCAACTGCTAGAGTAACGCACTCAAGCACACAACTCTCTTATCCCTCCGATGATTCACGAGTGTTGCCGGGAAGGTAACTCAAGCAGGTGGGCAGATGCTAGCGTTCTGCTGCCCCTATTGCCCCCCCCCCATCCCTCTCTCTCTTTACCGCCGTTAGCCACCGGATCGACCTTCGTCCGGTGCCGGCGCACCGTTCATCACCATCCCCCCATCACTCCCACGGGGTCTGAATGAGACAGTGCTGCTGCAGACTCCATTAGAATTGCTAATACTAAAAAGGCTGTTGAATACTTCACTAAAAAACACCTCACCCCACAGCAACTGCACAGAATTACTTTGAAAGTTTGCGGTAGGAAAAAAAAAGCTGTATCCTTGTACTTTTCCATTTTGATATAACAGCTTGTAATTGATCCATTTGTGAGAAGAGTTCGGGGACTTTTTCCTTGTTACTTTAAAGTGCTCTCATTCTTCCACATCAGCACTCCTCATATTAACAAAGCACTGAAGATCTCTCTCTCTCTCTCTCTCTCTCTCTCTCTGTCCTTCTCCTTCTTACTGGAATGTACAACTTGCATACCATTCAAGGAAGGATGTCATATTTCTACAAAAGAATAAAGACCCCATCATCGTCAGCGGCCTCTCACTGCTCAGGCTTGTTGCTTATCTTGACTGCCAACACAAAGGGTTCAAGCATAACTGACAGTCAATTTTAAAATGGCCGTACTAGCAGCAGACCCTGCTAGATATGTGGCTCTGACTGGGGTTGGCTGAGTCGGGGCCACATCAGGGCCACATCAGGGCCAGGTGCTCTCTAGCTACAGCTGCTATTCCAAGTTGGGAAACGAGCAGAACCATCTTTTTTCAAAATGCATTTAAAGATATCTGATGCGTGGCTTTTCATTTCTAGGTTTCTATCTGCCTTTGAGTTGAACCTCTGCTGAAAATGTCCACGCCCAAGCTGAGGCAGAGTCTCACCAGAGAAACAGAAACGAAGAACACACTCCCCGCCGTAATAAGTTCAACTGTTTCTTTTCCTTTCTTTCTTTTGCTCTTTTTTTCTTAATTTCTTTCTTTGTGTTTCTGTCCTTTGCTTATTTGCCTGTCGTGAGAGTTGCACTGAAGGAGGTTAACCGCGGGGGAGACGGGGAGCAGGTGCTCAGACTGACACACCTGGGACCAATCTAGCCAATCAGTGCCTCGGAGGACCCTTCTCAGATAACAAGCTCCATCCCCACCTGCAGACACTCTCTGCCTCCTGGACGTCTAATTCACCGCTGACAAAACACAACCCACGTGCTTCACCAATGTCGCCGCAATTCTGTCAGTTGTCAAAACTGTTCACCGAGGGACGCAGCACTGTGTCGTACAAACTGCTGCACTGCTGGAGGTGTGATTCATCCTCGTGCGTGTGCGAGATGGTGGTGCAATGGTGAATCATACGACACGCGGATGAGGAGGAAGCTTTTCACAGCTTAGCTTTGAACTCGTAGTCTTGCGGTCTCCCGCGGCTCGCACTGAGCCACGGCTGCATGGTCCGGTATTCTCTACAGTAACTACAGATGCACTCAATAATTAACAGCCAGAGTGTAACTGAGTGAGCTAAAAATAAGTTCCCTGCGATTCGAAGCGGTAGAGTTTAACAGAAGGTAAAGCGTCCTCGTGGGCATACCAGCGCGAAAACAAGTTGCCGACAGCGCTCTACGTGAGCGAGAGGATGTTGGCGCAGGGGAGGCTTGGCCGAGCTGCGGCCTTCCACAGGCATGATTCTGAGACTCGGCGACCACAGCCTCCCTCTCCATGAACCATTTTCCCCGCGGTTACGTCTCCGGTTATGGACCACGTGAACCCGATACCCCTAACACTCATGGGGGCTCCCAGCGTGGCAGATCTGTAATTAAAACTCCTGTGATTTGGTTGCTGGTATGAATTTATAAAAAGTTTACGGAGAGGAGTGTTTTCACAGTTTGATGATTAGCTAAATGAAAAATAAACAAATAGCACTGCAGCAGAGCTCCGAGCGCAGTGGAACAGCAGGCAGTGTGCTCCCTTAATTATACCTAGGGACCAGGGGGCATTTAATCTTGAACGTACCATGACTCAGGAAATTGAGCATGCTGATTGCAAATTCATCTTGTGTACAATCAAGGGGGCAGGGGGGGGAAGCTCGGTGCAAATGTTCCGTTCCTTACCTGAATTGGGGCCAATACTGGGCAATCCATATTCTGCATTAGGCAGAGAGGGCAATTTTCTTTTAAAGGAAAACCCATACACTGCGTCCACCAAAGACGATGAGTCCACAGCTGATGATTTTACTTTCATAATGATGCGAGTGAGTCTGCTGATAATCTATCATCACCTTAACTATTCTATCCACCTTAACTAGCTTAAAATGTGTGCTGCCATCAGTCCAAGCAACTAGAGTGAGGCGGGTGAGGAAAGGTGTTAAAGATGGACTAAATCACCATATGCAATTTCATAGCGGTGTATTACTGACGCTAACCTTACATATACTGTCACTATCCTGCATAGGACTGGACAATGGCTATTAAACCACTGTCAAGGCTGACTTATGGGGTGGTGAGAAGGCAAATGTAATTTGTTTGGCTTTCTTTGCTTAGATTTTCAGACGTTTTTGAGGCGTTTGCCAGCCAAGCTATCTAACGTCAGCACGTTAGCTTAAGTTAGCAAGCTAACTACCCACAAAGTTGACAGCTTGCTAGCGAAGTAAATAGCCGTCAGCAATTCATGGCTGAGGGATTGGTTTATCAAAACACCCACAAACGTCGGCCAAAAAGGACCAATCAGAGTTGTGGCGGTCTGCATCAATGTGACATGTAGTTACATTTCTGGGGAGGTGCAAACAGGCTACGGCGACGATTCTACGCAATGGGCCTTAAGTGCCCATTAATGTGGTAGCCCAGATCCCACAAGTATTTCCACAGGCCACTGCTGCCAAGATATGTGCATCAGCATCGGTATGGGCCTCCCTCCTTCCGCCACCCAGAGCATCCTAAACCATGGCCACACATTCAATTTATTCATTGGAAAAAAAGGCCCCAACAACAACATTCTGCTGAATTTGTGTTTCTGAGGCAAATAAACGAGATGGACGAATGCTCCCTACATCAGATCTCAACATCTCTGAAAGCAACAATAGGAATGTCATTGTGATAAATGAGAGCCTGGTTTTACCCGGCTTACACTCACACACACACACACACACACACACACACACACACACACACACATATACACACACACACACACACACACACACACACACACACACACACACACACACACACACACACACACACAAACACACAAACAACTTAAAGGGCCACTCCTGCAGCACTAGCTCAAATCACACACCGCCCAATTTAATCAGCTCAAAATATATCCACATTGCAGATAAACAACACGTGGTGATATCAAAGCGTGGTGTACATAAGCTGCTCTTTGAATGTGTTTCAGACTTTTTCAAATGCAATAATTAGCTTTTTTGTGATTAAGATGATAGACGAGACAATTTCTTCAAAGGCTCTGAGGAAATAATCGCTACACAAGACAAAGAGCTTTTTTTTTGTGTCTTTGTCTACCTGACAACTCATCCAAAATGCAATACTTAATTAGGGAAACACAATGTGACTGTGCCTCAGAGAGGAGAGGGGGGGGGGTGTGGTGAGGAAAAAACACATCTCTCATGTTATGGGTATTTATTCAATTTCTCCATCACGGAAATTGCTTTATTGCAGAAAACCTCCCAAACAGCTTAATCCTTAGATTAGGAGATCACTACATGGGCACTACCAAAGCAAAAGCAAAGGGATAGACAGAGAGAGAGAGAGAGAGAGAGAGAGAGAGAGAGAGAGAGAGACAGAGAGAGAGAGAGAGACAGAGAGAGAGAGAATAGAAGGATAGAGAGAGAAGAGAGAAAGAGACGAGAAAGAGAGTGAGAGAGAGAGAGAGAGAGAGAAGAGTGAGTGAGTGAGTGAGAGAGGAGAGAGGGAGAGCAAGCCTGCTGTCCAATGCTAACAGCTCAATCAGCTAAAAGACAGTAATCCCCCAGCAGCAGCAAAAGCAGCAGCAGCAGCAGCAGCAGAGAGAGGGACAGGTGGCCCTGGGCTGTTTCCCTATACAGCAGGTGGCCCCACGCCTGTCTGCAGGGCCAGACAAAGCCATCACCTGCTCCCTGCTACCTGTGTCACGGTCTCAGGGGCCGTGGCAGGAGGGTTTTTTTTTGGGGGGGGCTCCTGGTACTCCCTCCACCCCTACCCTCAACCACCTGCGCCCCCACCCACCCAGGACTCACCTGCTCCTCCGAGAGCCAGTATGAATTGAGGTTCAGTTCCTGGACTAGCTGCTATTGGAGAGATATCACTGTTACGGCTTCTGCATAGAACACTTATGGGTGCTCCCATGAGAACAAGCTGAAGAGCATATGTTCTAAGCACCTGTTTTGTCTGACCTTTTTTTCCCCACAGTGCTGGAATAAGCCATTTCCATCATGCTAAGCCTATATGCACGAATGTTGCGCGGGATAAAATAAAATTGTGACAGGTTATTTCAAACTGTACAGAGATGAAACACAACATAGGACGCATAGATTTCACTCTGCTAAGCCTAAGCCCTCGCTGCAGTAAAACGGCAAGGCAACCTTTTAATACTTCTATACACAGCACATCTTTTTATAACCCATCAGCCTGTGCTTCACTCAGTCTGTTAATTACTACCTATAGCTTACCTTGACAACTGTAGATATCTCCGACGCTGTTCTGACGTATGATGTGTTGCCAGTACACACTCCGCGGTAAGGATATTGACTTTGTTAATGAGGCTTCATTCGAGAGTGTCTGCAGAAGAGGCAAAATCGTTACCACTGGTCAATTACATCTTCACTCCATACCATCTCTAAGCATTGCCACTTGAACATTCACCAGCGTTTCAGGCAATGAGTTCCACTGCACACAAAATCACCTCCATTAGTGAAACAATCCATCAGCCCAACATCGGCACACCCACCATTATGATACTGTGCTTTGTGTAATACCAAGTGCTGCTGCAAATCTCACAGAAAAACTAGAGGTTCAAAAGCAGAGCAGCATCCAAGCAATGACTCACACGGCTGTGTGTCCAAACATTCTGGAACATTCTCAGGTTTCCTATAAAGGCAACTTACCTCATGTTTTCTAAGCATCAAAGACAACCATACAAGAGATGTTGAAGGATGTTCCAGTTATCTCAACACTGCCGTTAACTAGCTTTACACAACCTCTTAATACCTTACATAACATTTGTCTATATCTCTATGTATTTTTTAATTTTCTTTCTATATTTCCATCTATACAGACTGTCTATATCTGCACACACTTGGAGTCATATCGCCAGGCCACTCCACCATATGTTTTCGGAGAATAAAGGATGACAGAAGAGACACGAGTCTCGCCATAGCAGCTTACAGCAAAGCGGTTCTGGCCAGCAACAGCAGTCAGTTATCTGTGTTGACGTTATGCCAAATTACATGAACTAAGACTGCTGAAGTTCACATTAAGTTTCCAGTCACTGTAGCTTAGAGTTTTAGAAAAGCATAGAGCTGCTCTATATGTTTGCAGGTAAACAGTGTGATGGTGTGGAGATGATCAGGCTGGCTGGAGGGGGCCCTGCTGTGTCACCTGTGAGCTCTTCTCCATCTCCATCAGCATGCGCTCGTGCTGCTCGGCGATGGACAGCGTGGCGGAGTGGACCCGCTGGTAGATCATCTCGCCCTCGCGCGTCTGGAACGTGAATAGCCCCTCGCCTGTGTCACACATCCTAGAATCGAGATGTTGACATTACGGTAACACACCCAAAATAACGTCTTAAGTATTAAGTGTATAAATAACTGTAGTATTACTATAAGGCAGAGCATTTAAAATGATAACATCCATGTAATTCATCAACCATATTGTTGAGGTACATCCCTAATGCTAATCATCTGTATTACTAACAAAAGGCCATTTCCAGCGGACTTGTGATGACTTTTGTGATGCGTACAGTAACTCAAACCGTGGCCAGCGGCGGACTGCCTACCTCCCGGCCTCGAAGGTGAACCACGTGGAGTCCCTCCCGTAGCGGCGCAGCGAGCTGAGTGGCCACATGACCAGCTTGACCCGCGCGTTGTGGATGTCCCACAGGTAGATGTTCTCATGGGTGATCTGCATGGTGCACTCCCCGTAGATGTCCAGGTTGGGCGTCGGCATGAGGTACACGTTGAACCTCTCTGCAGGCCCACAAACACACAACGAGAACGGAGCACACAATCAGAGCAAAAGCAGGAGATTCGTCAGGCTTGCTAATCCCACTGTTACACTCCAGCAATGAATGCCATAGACAGCTGTAATCGTTTAGGCAACCACTGTGGATTTCAGAGACCAATGTCTGGGCTGGCTTTTGACACAAATTGATGCGTTTGTTGTTTGGTTCATGTCAGGTAAAGATACAGTCAATCACTTCTTGATAAGAACGCCTTTTCTCAAGGACAACGTTTCAAACTCAAAAAGTAGTGTCTGAGTATGTAGACGGCTGTGCCAGAATGACATCACAAACTTCATTCCTACGTCGCCAGCTCTTTCTAAGAAACAAATGGTAACTGGTAGGCTTTGTAAGATACCGGAACTGCTGAGATATACAGTATGTAGGCATAGAAAGAAAAAACCTTGGACAGTTTTGTGGGGGTTTCTGTGGAGGTATGGGCGTGTGGGCGTGTGTGTGTGTGTGTGTATGGGGGGGGGGGGAGTTAAAATCAAGCAGCTATTACACTAGTACCAGATAACTTGGGAAACAGAGCAACTGTGCCCAATCCCAATTACTGCCCAGAGACTGGAGACTGAGGGTGGATGCACTTCATAATCAAAATGAATAGTGGCTAATTATCTCCAATGTTTCAAAATAAGCTATGTGTCTTGGGCGAGTGGAAGTGGCTGGGTAATACGCAGCTATTCTGGGAATGTGGAAATGAACCTCTGATTTAATTATCCCAGCCTGCTGGGAGGGATTTGGGAGTGCGGCACAAATACGTGGCTTTTTCCCTTATTATTCTCCCGACACGGAGACCAGGAGGGATGGGATCGGAACGATGACCTCCAGCTGATCTACTCCCCGACAAGCCAGATTGTGCTCATGAAAACAAGTCAATATGTCCACTGCTGTTTAAGGCGATTCGGGCAATTTGTTTTCTTATCATTACCTGTGTGTGTGTTAATAGAGACTTTGTGAGTTTGATTTCAGTTTAATGTGAAAACAGAGAGTTGTGATCAAAACTTATGTCATCATCATGATCTTGATCAAACGTGAGGAAAAGAGAGATAGAAACTACACATCCCTGGGAGGAGACAAGCAAAGAAAAGCTGGCAACTAAAATAACAAACAGCAATGATGGCGATGATGGCGATGATGATGATGATGATGACGGTGGCCCTCTCTGACACTATTGTGTCTCGTATCCTCGGCTCTGCTCCGGCCTCAACCTAGCGCATTTATTTCACTTTTTTTTAGGCCCATAATCTCATCCATCTGCGTGACAAGCTTCATTAGGGGCTGAAAGCAGTGAGGCACAGCAGTGCTCATTAGAGGCCCGGGGAGGAGCGGAGAGGAGAAGAGAGGAGAAGAGAAGAGAAGAGAAGAGAAGAGAAGAGAAGAGAAGAGAAGAGAAGAGAAGAGAAGAGAGGAGGAACGGAGAGGAGAGGAGCGGGGAGGAGAGGAGAGGAACGGAGAGGAGAGGAGAGGAGAGGAGAAGAGAAGAGAAGAGAAGAGAAGAGAAGAGAAGAGAAGAGAAGACAAGAGAGGAGGAACGGAGAGGAGAGGAGCGGAAAGGAGAGAAGAGCTGAGCGAAAAAGAGAGGAGAGGAGAGGAGAGAAGAGGAGAGGAGAGGAGCTGCCTCTTGCACGGCCTCTAATCCATAAACACACCAGCCAGCCAGCCAGCCAGCCACTGCACCACAGCACGTTTGCTTGGACCCACAGCGCTCCTGTGTTTCACAAACACCTTTGGGGCACGGGTAATAGAATAATTTACCGGTGTGGCAACCTGGTGTGTTACTCATATACACAAATTCATGATTCTGACTCGAACATACACAAACACATACTAAGTCACTCATACACACACACATACACACATTAGAAACACACAACCCTATATACACTCATTCACAAAAAACACTAGCATACACACACACCAACACATACTCAATCATTAATACACACACTCACAATCACACACAATCACACACACACACATTAGAAACACACAACCGTAAATACACTTATTCACACAAACACTTACGTGCATACACACACAAACACAGATACACTCAGTCACTCTCACACACATAAACACACACACACACACACACACTCAGTCACTGTCACACACATAAAAACACAGACACACACACAGACACAAAGGACTGACCCAAAAAAGCGTGGGTAATTGGACACTGACCGTTCTGCTCCCTCTGAACGCCCGCTGCCAATAGGTCTGGCTCTCCCAGGCTGATGTCATTAAGCCTGCTGCCCAGGCACTCCACCGACAGCAGCTTACACCACTCCTCAGCCTCCAGCTCTGGCAACACAACACACACACACACACACACACAGCCCAACACACACAACACACACATGATCAGATGTGAGGGGATAGAGAGAAATAAACACTGAAACTGAAATAAACAACAGACACAACACACACCGAGAGAGAGAGGGAGAGAAAGAGAGAGAGAGAGAGAGAGAGAGAAAGAGAGAGAGACAGACACAGACACAGACACAAGAGACACAAACTCCACACGAAATCAGAGATATCAGATGCCAAGGTGTGGACAGACAGAAAGAGGACAATAGGAGACACAGAGGGACAGAGAGGGAGGGAAAGAACAACAGAAACTCTGTAAACTCTGCAACACAACAACAGAGACATCAGACAAAAATGAAAATGAAAGTAGAGGTATTAAGGGATGGAGAGAGAGAATGACAGTAGGGAGAGTGAGTGAGAAAGAAAGAAAGAATTAATGAAAAAATAAAGACTTTTGACTGTATTTAAAAACCATCAAACACCAATAAAAGAAAGAAAGTAACTTAAAGTGGAGAGATGGACAGACAGAGAGAAAGAAAGGTAGAAGCTGTCACATCTATGTGTTGACCTTCAGCTCTGGAGAAAGTATGTCAGAGTGAGAGAGAGAGAGAAAGAGAGAGAGAGAGAGACAGACAGACAGACAGATGCAGGCAGACAGACAAACAAATCAAAAGACTGACATGAAGACAGAAAACATGTTAAGGAAAAAGAGTAATAGGAGAAACACAGATACAGAAGAAAATGAGAGAGGAAAGAAAGATTAAAAGATTAAAAGAAGAGAGAGAGAGAGAGAAAGAGCGAGAGGGAGAGAGAGAGAGAGAGAATGAGAGGAAGAGAGAGAGCGAGAGCAGCTAGGGATTGGGGGTCCATGTTGAACAGGTAACAAGAAAAAAATCCATATCATCGATTGAGCGTTGATGAAAAGAGGCAACCAGGTTATGAACACGAAACCGATGATGAATGTTGATTTGTCTCGCCCGGGAAACCTCGAACCCCTCGTCCCCCGCCCCTGCGTCTTACAGTCGCTCTGTCACCTCATGACAACGTTTCACTAGCGCCTGACGGGGAGGTTAGCCGCCCAGCTAAACTCTACACAATCGATATCCTATTACGCAAATAGAGGGATGCGTGCACCCTTTTATCGAGTGGGGAGTGCAATTGCCAAAAACTTTGTGAATGAAAACAATTAAGGCGATTAATTGTTTGTTAGACTTGCCGAGTACACTCTTTCATTAGGGCTGTAATGTAAAAGGGCTATGGTTCCTGGTTTCTGCGCAGAGTGAAAGCTAACACAGCATGCCTTGTCCTGTCAAGTGTAGATCTTCATCCAGAAACACTGCAGGTGTCCTCTGAACTGCAACACTGCCTTCTCATCCATACCATACATCAAAACTTAATAGCAGCATTTGAAATACGTGCCATAATTCTGGCGTTTCATTGGCTGCCACTGATCACACTTTTGGAAGGTATTTTAGGCCCTGACGTGCTGAAAGTCATTGCACAAAAAGGTGAAACTTCGTCTCTGTGAAGAAATGTCCATGCTGGTCTTCTAACAAGGTCCACTGAGAATTACACCTTTCAAATGAGCAAACTAACACATACCTGCTTAGATACTAAGCTTCTAGTAAATCTGCCGGTGATGAAGTTACACCGACAGGCCTTACTTAAATCATGACAAAAGGGTATCATTTTTTTCTGACAAAGACAACAGAATGGCCACACAAGTCTGTGTGTTTTCACTTCCAGCTTATCAACTCTGCTTCATTGCCACATATTGCCTTAATGAAATCCACTCTCAGGGCCCAGCCAGATTTACTGTACTTGAGGACTGGGTCAAGCTGCGAAGGCAACAACCAGCGAAGCAGCCTCTCCTTTCAGCGAGGGGAGGGAGGGGGGGGGGGGGGGGGTCTGCACTTCATGACGCTGAAAGGCTGGGAAAGGGGCAGAGGAAATAATGCCCCCACAGCCAGCCTCAAATATAAGCCTTGTCTAAACAGCTTAGCATTAGCCCAGCCTCGTCAGAGTGTTATGAGATTAAATAGTTTAATTACTCTTTCATACCAACCAGCGGCTAACGAATGCATGACCCTGCTCGGCTTGGGTTCAGCGGCGGATTTCAACTACATCAACGGATCGCGGATAATGCCACTGTACTGTTGCTGTACTACAATGATGATTTACTTAACATTGTTTTTCACAATGATGAGGATTTCTGACTTGATTTGTTGACTTGTTTTGAACAGTAAGTCCCATTCTGAGGTGTTTGGTCATGTTTAATCATGTTTCTGATGTCTTCCTCTATTGAGTGGCTACTGCACTGTTATGTGGTATCTGCAATGAGCCAGTTTGTGATAAAAAAAGAGAAACAGGCCAGCAGGCTCTTATAGTCCATCATTATGCTCTCGAGAAATTTCTGTCCTGAAAGTCGTTCTTGCGCCAAGCTGAAGTGTAATGACACCTTGCCTTAATTTCTACCTGCCACCGATAACAACAGCACAGATAAATCACTCACTCTCTCTCTCTCTCTCTCTCTGAGTGTGTGTGAGTGAGTGTCTGTATGTGTGTATGTGCACATGTGTATGTTGTATCTGTGTGCGTGAGTGTGTCTTTGTGTGCATGTGTCTGTATATATGAATGTTTCTATGTGTGTGTGTGTGTGTGTGTGTGTGTGTCTGTGTCTGTGTGTGTGTGTGTCTGTGTGTGTGTGTGTGTGTGTGTGTGTGCGCGCGTTTCTTTGTGTGTGTTTTCAGGTCTGCTGCAGGCCTTTTTTGTGCACGGTGTCTCTCCCTGAGACAATGACCTTTTAGTGTGTCTAAATTCACACTCACTTTTAGGCCTGCCGAGTGGAAAATTGGATAAACAAACACTTCATCAGCAGGACAGACATGCTGGCTAACACAGGGGAGACACACACACACACAACACAGCAGGCCCTGCGGATTACACGCTTTCATTTTTTTTCCCCTTTTATCCCCACCCGAAACTTTCATTGTTGTTGCCGTAGTTGTCATTTCACCATGAAACTAGCACAGGAGAAGTAAACAGCATAAGACCCCCAGTATAATCAGAGGAATAGAGCTGAGGGACGGTGGCAATAACCAAACAAAACAAAAACAATAGCGGGGGAGAAAAAAAACTCAGTGATTTGGCCCAGCAAGGGTGCATTTCTCAGTGGCGTCACGGGCAGAGGAGGGTGCCGGCGTCCAGGGAAAAGCCCAGCGTGCTGAGCGGCATCCCCCAAGGAGGAGAGACGGAGAGCACTTTATCGCCACTCTGATGGGGCCAGGCCTGACACAATGGGAGAGAGAGAGACGGAGAGAGGGAGAGAGAAAGAAAAGATGAAAGAGAAAGAAAGAGAAGAGAGATGGGAGAGATAGAAAGGCAAACAGGGAAAGAGAAAAAGAAAGAGAGAGAGACAGAGAGGCTCCTGGGAGGTCAGTGCTCCACATGCAACGGACACGCCAGAGACCGAGGCCCTCCATATGGCAAGGGATTGTGGGAAGTGGGAAGTGGGAGCGCGTGGCAGCTGTTAGGAGGTACCTAAGCCAAGAAGCGGGGCGAGGAAAGGGCGGAGGTCACCGCTGTGCGGATGGTACCACGGTGTGCACCGGGCGGATGTGCCACAGATACCTCAATGTGTACTGTATTTAGGGCGATCGCACAGACCGCTGAAAACAGTCGACATTCAACCGCTCTCCTCATGCCGTGTATTATCAATTACATATATTTAAAACACTGTCATGTAAGTGTGATGTCGAAAGGTTTCTATTTTGAAAAAAAATTATAATCTTTTCATTTCTAGTTCATTCCTGCTTTCTTCTGCTCAGTTCTCAATTAACATCCTTCTCTTGTTTAATTACAGGAGAGCAGCTAATGTAATGTGTTTGCAGAGAGAAAGAAAAAAAGAAAGAAAGGAAGGAAGAAGGTTCTCTTCTGTTGAAATGATTATTCTGAACATTTCTCTTTTTCATGCAGGCACACACACTGTTTCTCTTTCTCTCTCTCTTTCTGTCTCTCTCTCTTTCTTTCTTTTCTTTCTCTTTCTCTTTCTCTCTATCTCTCTCTCACACACACACACACACACACACACACACACACACACACACACACACACACACACACAGAGGGCTGGGTGAGGAAGCAGTGCTGGTGAGGTGTTAATGATGTCCCAGCAGGGGGTCTCCTTTTACCCCCTGCCCGTGTTCCCCTCGGCCCGGGAATCATTCTGCCAGTGGAACAAACGAACAAAAAGAGTCCCAGCTATTTCCATTTCATTTCTTCTCAGAGGTGGTGTGTGTGTATGTGTGTGTGTAAGAAAAACGTCCCATAATATTAGCCCTGAAAAATGTTTCCCTCACTTATGGCAGTCTGTTTTCATCTCATATCATCTGCTCAGTATGAGGGAGTCTCAGCCTACAGCAGGCTACTGTGCTAACCCAGTTTAATGGCAGGGGCACAGTGCATACGGTCTGTATTTACAGCTCCTAGCAGAAGTTAATGGTTGGGAAAGATAGCTTATTTCCATTTCAAGCCTGTGGGTGCTATTTGTCTGTGTTTTGTATTTATTTCTCTTTTTTCCCCCTTAATGCCGTTTTCCAGGCCATTGCCTTTAGATATGTATTTGTTTGAAAACCGTGTCACAAACCAATGCTTTCAGGAACAGGCCCTCGGGGATTCTGTGATCATTTCTGGCGCCCTGCCCAAATGTTATAATGCAGGTGCCACTCCTACAAGGTCTAAGTGTACTGAATTACATCATAAACTCATACACAAGTACCTGATGTATGAAAATCAATATTATTGGCTCTTTCATTACTTAACACAGAAATGAATGAGTTCCTGGCTGCACTCCAGCTGGGCCGAGGTAGTGCTGTCAATCTATATTAGCCTGGGCCGCCACTTCAGCCAGGGGAGCCCCGTCTCTCTCACCGGACTCGCAGGCGAACGTCTTGGAGGTCTCGTCGTGGAAGATAATCGCCACGGCGTGTTTCCTGGTCTCCCGGGGCATCCTGGTGATGTTCTTGATGTTGTGGAGTTCCGTTATCTGTGGGGTTGAAAACAGACAGAAAAACCTCATTACCCCAATTTAATGAGGAGGGGGAAAAGTTAGGCTTTTTTTTTTTTTTGGGGGGGGGGGGGGGGGGTGTTGGGGGAGCCTGACGGCAGCCAGACTAATACAGTTAGTGTTAATCTCTGGGACAACAAAAATCATGGCCGACTTGCGCAGCTCTGGGAGTTGAGTGAATGGTACCCAACCAGAACGCTGCACACACAAAACCTCTTTGTGGACGTAATCTCTTGACAAGAGCACAGTAGATTCAGATTTCAAGAACAATGCCCAGTTATCCACAAAAACGGCTCTTTTGTCGCAGGCAATTTGTGAATTTGACATATGGTGTGAGGTGGTGGAAACTGCAGTGTGCCTAGTCCACTGTAAAAAATTCTCAGAAACACGTGCATGTCGTCAACTCAGAATCAATATCTGCTTAGAAGACTAAAATCAGGAGGTTATAAAGCCTTTCAAATTGAATGTATTACACAGTTATCAAACTCTGCATTCTTTAAAACACAGTTGACATTTACAAGCCATTTCCAGGGAGAGACTGCACCTCACAGTGAAATAATATCAGTAATTGTCATCATACACACAATGGGAATGATGTGCTGGGCCCATTTCTGCAAGAGACTAAATGAAAATCAGAAAACAGATCCCGCATTGGAGTTCATCACATGATGTGACATTATCAAAACACTAGGCTACACACACACACACACACACACCCAGCCAAATGCCAAATAGGTGACCTTCTGAGATGTAAACTGCTTTAGCACCTCGGGTTGGCTTATCGGGTTTTATTTCAAACCTTATCCTGGCTTATCCACGGGCCCAAAATGTGACTCTTCCCCAACACCTCCCCTCACCCCACGCTGGAGGGCCCAGACATTTTTAGTGATGTGAGCTGGCTGCACACAGCATGCTGATTTTTTCCCCACTAGTTTTCTCCTTCTCCGTCTTCCTCCTCTTCTCTTCTCCTCTTTTCCTCTCCTCACACGTAGCCGGTGGCGTTCTCAGCGCGGTAAATGTGTGTTTTGCCAGCCGCAGCGGGGAGTGTGAGTTGAGACGGCGGTGGATGCCAGGTTGCGTGGAGGGGTGTGTGTGTGTTGGGGGGGGGGGGGGGGTGAGAGGGGCATGGCAGGGTGCTGCCCCTCCCTGTTCTCTCACTCTCTCCCTCTCTCTCTCTCCCTCTCACCATCTCTTTCTGCGGTCTCTGTGCTTGCTATTGCTGTTTTTCTGTTTCCTTCTTTCTCTCTTCCTCTTTTTTCTCTCTCTCTCTCTCTCCTCTCTCCACCATTATTCATTCTCCATATCTCTCTCTCTCTCTCTTCTCTTCTCTTCTCTTCTCTTCTCTTCTCTTCTCTTCTCTTCTCCTCTCTTCTCCTCTCCTCTCCTCTCCTGGCTGTGTGGGCTTGTGAGGGACCGGAGCACGCGCACTAAATCGCCACCATTGATCATCTTGTGATGTGTGTTGGGTGAGGTTCTGCCACGGTGGCTGGGAGAGGTAATGGACCAACCACTGGCTCTTGCTCCGACTCACGCCTCGCTCATCACGCCTCGCACCTTACGCCTCACGCCTCGCACCTCACGCCTCGCTCCTCACGCCTCACTAACGCCACCAAGAGCTGGAATCACTGGAGCTGACAATACCACCAGTGTCAAGACGTAGGTGCACACACGCTGACATGAGTCTGGGGGGAGGGGGGAGGGGGGAGGGGAATCACATTTCCACCCGTTATGTCTCATTGTACATAACTGATGCTTACAACAATAGCATTAGCTGTTGTAATAGATGTGTGGCCCAACGTGAGCTAGTTTGTGGGTTAAAATGTGCATGGCTGGAAGGAAGACAGAGGTAAAGATCTTTAGTGAGATGGTGGATGTGGGCATCATATCTGCTAGGTTATCATATCTGCATTGGTACGTCATAGAACCTAGTCGTGTTTGTGACACGTCGCGTCCTCATTTGTTCAGGAGGTGAAAGCCGAAGCTCGTGGGGTTGGGGGAGTAGCTGCTGTAGTCATGCCTGAGGCTAAATTTATAAAATTTAAAGAGGACCCTGTTGGTAGACAGTGTCACGTTAATGTACACACACACACACACACACACACACACACACACACACACACACACACACAGTGCATGCTGTTCATTTGGTCATTCGGGTGGTCCTTAAAAGGGCCTTTGTGTTGATGGTGAAAAGTTAAAGTTGAAAAGTCTGAACACAGGACCAAAAACCCTCAGGTACACTGGCATACAGAGGAGTTACATTCCTCCTTCTCCTCTCTTTGATAGACTTGCCAGTGGACCTTTCCACTGCACCACTGCGTGCTGTTTGTTGTTGTGAAGTCATTACAGGCATAGTATTAAAGCAGAGCTCTGATAGCTGACAGGGGAAAAAAAGATAAAAGCAGAGAGAGGGAGGACTTTTTTTAAAGCACATTATAACCTCCCTGTCTGTGACGACACATCATATTAGAGGAATCGTAATTACGGAGAAATTGGCATTTGACAACACTGCATCAAAAGAGCGCCTGAGATGTCACGGCCCCGATCTAGGAGCCGGATCTCCCACTCATTATTTAAGTTCAGCCATTCAGCGGGTTAGTCACTTATGACGCAGAGCCGCGGTACTGATAATGAGTCTTAATTGGAATAGTTTCAAAAACAGAGGATTGGGAGAGAGGGAGATGTTACGTTCACGATTATCTCCTTAAAAAAAAAAAACGAACGAACGAAAGAAGGAAACAGCCTTGGAGGAAGTCGATAAAACCAAAAATGTGTCCTAATGGAATCTTAACAGTAATATCTGCTCCAGTTTGAATAATGCACTTATCTGAGAGTCTTGGAAGCACTTCTCCTGCAGTTTTAATAGGAAATGGTTCTATCTGGGGTGTTTGCCACTACACGCAAAGCCCATATCACTGTTGAATATTGAGCAGAGACTTCTTGGGCATGCTGGGTACCTGGGAGGAAGTCCAGCCACGTGATGCTTATGAAGTGTACAGCCATCTATCAACACACTGTCTCATCCCACAGACGTGTGTGTGTGTGTGTGTGTGTGTGTGTGTGTGTGTGTGTGTGTGTGTGTGTGTGTGTGTGATCTGCATGTGCTATGAACACACAACACACACATTTCCTCTATACTTGTTATTTCCACGTACGAGACAAGTCGATGTGGGGGTTCGAAACAGGCGCTTTTTAATGTTTATAATATCTATTATCAGTGACTTTCTCTTCCCAGTGACTTTCTGAAAATGACAATTCCTCTCATAAATCACTACACGGCAACGGCACTCAATGGCTGCTCTCCAGTTTACTGACGGTGTTGCTTTTTTGGCTTAAGTTATGGTGCCAAGAGAGCCCCATCCATGGCTAGAGTTATAGAGTTCCTGTTGTTGACATGATAGGGGCCTCAAGGTATATCTAATGCCCACAGACGCAACGAGAGACAAGAGGGGAGCTTTACCTTATGAAAGCCTCTGAAGTAAGCTGCTTTCTCGTCAGGGTACTTCTCCAACCGGCGGGCTCCTTTACTGGAGGCTTTCTTAAACACCAGCCAACATCGCCGGAAGATCTGCAGGAAATATGGAAAACATAACCATTCATTAGGCAGATGAGATCAAGGTCCGATAAATCATGCTTACCGGTGGTCTTGTACTTTCTGTGAAAAAATAATCAAGCTTTGCTTTTTTTTTTATTAATGAATTTGTTTATCGTTTGATGTTTTCTTTTTTTGCCATGCTCTCTCAATTACTGCAGTAGAAGTGGTTGCATTTTTTTTTTTTTTACAGAAAATGCACAATGCACCTTTAAGTGCTTATTTTACAGAGTCTTTCATCTCTAATACTATATCCTTTTGTATGAGTTTTATTCAAAAACAATATTCACAAGGTTCAGTTCATCAAAAGTTTCTAGCAGTATTTATAGGCATAACTCAATTTCTACATATTCAGAGTCATTGCATTCCAGTCACTCCTGGTGGAAACCTTGAGGTAGGCAGAATATATCCAGGGCTGCTTGGTTTGCAGAGACTCTCTCAGTCTGTGACCACGTGTGACGATTAAAACATTAAAGTAAAACGCCCCAAAATCCCCCCCAGCCAGGTCTATGACTCTATCAGATTAAACATCTCTCCTTCCCCCTGAGGACAACGTCAAGGTCAACCAGGAACGCGGGGTATGTGAGGAACACACACACACACACACACATACACACACACACACAGACTCTTTTTTCTCTCTTTCGCTCTCTCTCTCACATTCTGTCCCCGACTCACCATATAAAGTAAAAAAAGTTACTTAAACCCTTGAGTCTTGGCTCTTGAAGTCATGTATTTTTAATGACATCAATAACCCAAAAGTATCATAATTAACAAATGGAGTGGAACGACCTTTCCCTGATCCGACCGTCCACATCTGCTTTCTGCCAATGATGATATGCCGATGATGCCACACTCCGCATTAAAAATGCCAGACATCTCTTCCTAAGATAGTTTAACATTTTATGATACATTGATGAGGAGTTGGCCAAAGGGACACTTTGGACCCCAGCCATGCTTTATTATCTTAATATAATACTTTTTAATGGCATCCTCAGAGCAGACATGAGAATAGAGTTGAGCTGGTCTCATCTGAGGCCATGGAGAAGGCTATGCAGACTTGCAGAGAGATGGCTGGGTAGGCCTCTGTATGGTTACCAGGATTAATCCTCACAGGGGCTTTTCACGCCTTGAGGCAGTCAGGAGTCATTTTGTTGATGTATACGCCTCCCCTCATCATGGTTTGCGACCGGGGAGTCGTTTTCTCCGGGCGAGAATCATTTTTATACCTGAGCTTAACAAGGCATTTCGTGATAATTGATAGAAGCAGCACACCCCTCCTTGTCCCTTTTTCCATTCCTTCTCTTGCAATCTGTCTGCTAAATGTTGGTGAACTATCGGCAAAAAATACCTAACCGACTTGATTAACAATCAAATGAAACAGTCCCTTTCTCATTTTATTCCCCTGAGCTGCAGATTAATTCAATTTATAATCAGGAGCTGACAGGGGTATCATTATGAAGTGACAAAATGAGAAGTAATGTATAAAGGCCATAAAAAACATATTGTAGCTTAAAATGCATAAAAAACACAGCATGTGTTTCATGTGTGAGATTTTGGAAGTTCTTTTATCATATTTAATCATCCTATAAATGCTCTGGGTGGTGTTGGTGGTCTAACTCATCTAGATTAAAGCTATGTGCGGAGAAGAGATAATAAGATTCATGTATTCTGCTCTGTTCCTAAGAAGCACTTACTTTACAACACTGTCTTGCAGTCTCGTTTGGACACAGACACTTTTTTGAGGCATTCTTTTTTGTACTTCTCCATATGAGCATACAACTGCCATTGTGTGTCTTGGAAAGACAGGCTCCTCCAGTCATCAACATTAAAAAGAAATATCCATGGACCACCACACATGGTATTAGAATTGCAAATCATCTTTGCAAAATGAGAATCACTGTGCAATTTCATAAGCTGCCATTTGTGCAAATCATTCAAGATCAACACATTTTTTGAAGGGGTAATCGACATCCGCCCACCCATAGGTACTCCGCTGTACCCCCATGGGATAGCCTACTTCCTTACCCATCAATTGCCTTCAACTTAAAAGGCCTTCACGATGACTCAGTGGCTTCCTAGAAATACAATGCAAGACTTTTTTTAACTGGTCTGCTGCTTCTTGACAGCACTGCATGTGTGCAAACATACCCCACCCCCCCTCCACCACCCCTCCCCTTCCCAAAGGCTTTATTTCTGTGGAGGCGAACCTGTACAGCACGACTGATTTGTCTGTGTCCCCAACTCTGATGAAGGGGTTCAGACAACACCCATCCAAGCAGGGTCCCTTAAAAGTGTGCATGCAAATGAATATGCAATCAGTCTCCTTTCATGCTCCTGGCTTCACAGTGCCTCTCAATGGGGGTCTAAGAGCCGGGGATGGACCCTACCTTTTCGGAGCGCGCTGATTGCGCGGAGAAAATTTCAAAGGCTGATTAATGAATACAACTCCCCTTGTATGCGGCGGCCTGGTTAATTATGAATCAGGGGCACCGTGTTCCTCCCAAATGTTGGAAATTAGAGACAAGCTCGAGAGCCCTTCACTTTCGGCGAACAAGAGACAGGTAAATTTAGCCACTTCATAAAAAAAATAGCCCCAAACAAAAAGTGTGTACAAGGAGGATTGCCGGCCATTTGATAGCACTAAATTAGCATGTTACACCCCGTTGGGAAAATGAGGGTATTGTCCAAAGTAAATGGGAAGCGTGACATCAAAACAATTGTGTGAATCCTGTGAACACAATAATAACACGTGTGAGAATACTATAAGGTTTATAATACAGCAATACTGCTTATTTCAGTGGACAGGCATAGCCCACGAGTTAAACATTATCTGTTCTAAGGACAAAACAACATGCTGGGGGCTGAGGGACGTGTGTGACCTTTTCTTGTGCCGACAGGGTAGTGCAAGACAGCGGTGTTGTTGCAGCAACCTGACGCCTCACCTTTAAAAGTGAAATCTAAAATGCGTGTGCGCCTTCGGAGTCAGGGGCAGTCAAGGTGAAGTTTATCTCATTATCCGCGCAGGCCGCCACCACCGACTCCCGACCACCTCAGACAATCACGCTCACTTTTCCCCAGCTCAGACAGATGCAGTGTCCACACAGGGTTATCACCGGGCTGCCAATCGCCGTCTGGCCTTACATTGTTCAGCCAGCTCAATCAGGTATTCAGCAGAATGCCTGCTGCCAAAGATAGCAATTAATAGCCAAGCCTGTGACTTCAAAAGAGACCCAAACGCATGGATTCTGTGTGGTGCAGCTGATGATGGTATATGGAAGAGACATGTTGGGTAGGCCTATAGGCCTATTAGTGGGTAAAAATAGACCAGCTATGTAAGAGATGACAAGATATCATCTTTAATATATTTGTGTTCCCCCGGGGACAATCATGTGGAACTCATGTACGCTGTCGTCATGACACGGGGAAGGAAAATGTACAGGAATAATAATGAACAATCACAATGAAAATGCCTTTCTGTGAGATAAAGAAAGTCTTTTGATGCTGTCATATTTCCTCACCACACTGTTCTTCCCCACAGAAATGTGCCAATGCAACGCCTGAAATTACTGTCGATTTTGTAATTACATCTCTCAATATCAAAATTCTAAAAACGAATTAGTCATCCGGCAAAATTGCATGTTAAAACAACCATTCATATGTTTCATTGCCATGTATAGCTTTCAGTCTGAGTGAATTATATTCACAGCCTTCTAACAATAGCCACTAAAAGCACAATGAGAACTGGTCAACATAAAAATTATGAAATAGGCATAGCAGACGGCAGCTGCGACTACCTTGACAACTTTAAGCAACGCCCAAGCAATTTAGCACCGAGATTTTTAACAATGGTGCAGAGAACCCTCAGAAAACCAGGAGACTTTTTAAAGTCTGCTGAAAAGTAAACTCCGTCTAGCATGACAATGAGGACTGACTGTGTCCACAAATAGTATGATTGCCTACAGTGTTACGAATCCCTGTCAGACCAAAAAAAAAAAAAAAAACACTAACGACTAGCTCTGTGCTCAACATTACTCATTACACAGACAGAGTTTGATCTATTATGTTATTGGACAGTTGTTGAAACCATCATTATGGCAATCATGTCTTACACTCCCCTCAAGTAATTCAGCTTTAGTCGAACTATCTCTGCAGACGTTTTGGCAACCAATATCATTACGCTGTGCTTGCTCCCCGCATTTAGGCTACTCCGAACATCATTTTGTAATTTGCCCCCGACTTTGGCTGCTGTATGAAGACGAGCGAGCGAGCGAGCAGGCGAGCGCCTTGGCCCAGTTAATCATAGATTACTTTATCTGGGACAGTCCAAATCCTTCATGCAAAAAGCATCGCCACCTCCCGTACAAGTAATCATGGAATCCTTCTCCCTGTCTCATCACCCATGCTTGGATTGAGTTTTCAATGAAACATTCATGCGTGCGCCACCCCGGTCCAGAAATGTGATACTGTGTGCAGTGCCAGCCACAGTCCTCCTCTCCCTCAGCAACCTAAGAGGGTCAGGCGGTGTCATTGCCGGGGTTCTAATCCAGCAGCCAGCCAGTCCATACTGAGTCGCTCCAGATAGAGGAAGCTGATAACACAAGCTGTCAGGACAGTCACAACCTATCAGGCCCAGCGTGTGTGTGTGTGTGTGTGTGTGTGTGAGAGAGAGAGCAAGAGAGAGAGAGAGAGAGAGAGAGAGAGAGAGAGAGCAAGAGTGAGAGAAAGAGATCGAGAGAAAGAGAGAGAGAGCTAGAGAGTGGGGGGCATTGAGAAGTAAGAGTTAGAGTGTGTGCATGTGCATGTGTGTGTGTGTGTGTATATGTGAATATAAGCATGGGCATTTCTGTTTGTTTGTGTGTTTGCATACGTGTCCTGTGCCTATGTGTGAATGTGATAAAGAGAGAGAGAGACACTGAAGCTTGGTGGTGAGATCATCAGGAACAGTATAGCAGCTGTGAACCAACACAGATCTCTCTCTCTCTCACACACACACACACAGAATAAATTCATCCAGTGGCTTTCTCCTCTCTCCCTGGCCCTCAATGCATTGCACCATGCCTCATACTAATAGCCCCTGCAGAAACACACACACACACACACACACACACACGCCTCATACTAATAGCCCCTGCAGAAACTAATACTGACTGGTCTCATTTAGCAGCCAATGACGAGTCCCGGTCTGATCTCCGCAGACGTGCGACACCCGGAGTGGAAAGCCGTATCATGCACCATATGTTTTATTAAGGATGGGGAGAGAAGCCGTTCCTTCCAGCCAGGGCCCTCATCAAATAATGCAATCATCATTAAGGCTCTCTCCACTTGCATCCCAGTGGTCACGCACACATTGTTGCCAGAATGCCAGATTTGCACTCCCCTTACTTGAAGAAGCGCCTTATCTGAACACAAGCCCGGAGAGAAGGAGAGAGCGAAGTGTGGGGAGAAATCATGTAGGAACATGTAGGTCACGCTAACCTTTCACAAGGAGCATTAGTTAAAATGTCAAACACAAAGACCGTCTCACCTCGTACCTCGGCTCTTGCACACTCAAGCACATTACAAAAATAGCAGCCATAATTCTGAAAAAGAAGTAGGTCAATATTCAAGTTTTTCCAATATTTTTGAGAAATGTTGTTTGTTACTGAGGCCTCGGCAGCACAGGGCTGCTTGCAGTAAACATCTTGAGTGTGCTTATTTGACAGCACTTATTCATCCCTTACTGAAATAATACCGCAAAACTACTTAGATATTTTGAAATCCCTGTTTGTCAAGGACATCCTCAGAACAATTTCATCAATCTATAATTGTAATCTGTGCGATATTATTTGACTAATGCCTTTCTCGTGTAAGTGAACAGGGCTATGCCTGTGCATTAGAGAAATTCTCACTCTTTAATCCGTTTTTCCTTGGACGCCGAACTTGGTGCGTTGCTCCTTTAAGGATTTACTTTTCAATCATCATGATTACCACTCCACTTGAGCATTGACAATCTCTTATCCGTGTCTGTCTGTATTATGGCTTCCCTCAGCAATACTAGGAAAAAGCACAATCTCAATCCAATCTACAAGGCTGCGTGCTGTCAGGCTCCAGCACAACAATAACGCTGGAAAGTATTTAGCATGCAGAACTGCCTGTACAATGCAAATAAAACAAAAACGAGCGAGAGAATGAAAGGTACTTGTAAAGATTTTGGGGAATGCAAATGCGACCCTAGAGGAAGGGGCATATTTACATAAACGCGGGTGGGGCAGGTAGAGGTTGCTAATCCCCACTCGAGCATGCCGTGTGGAAGATGTGCCGAAACAAGCATCTAGGGCAACCTGTGCCAGGGATGCAGAACTCCTCTGGTGCTCCGTAGTAATGAAACACTGTACTTCTGCCACTCTTATTCTAGTTGACTTACCCTCTAGAATTTGATTGATTTTGTTTGGTTTTGTATTGTTTTGTTTGTTTCCTACAAAAAACTATGCACTTACTCACATTGACCTGAAGGGTATTCCAAGTATGTGATTTAGTGACAAACCTGGGTGAGGTAAAGCTAAACCGAATAGAAGAGCCCTAAGGATTCATTCTCCTAGCAAAGTAAAGGCCTAGGTGATGCAGTGCTGATCTGGCCCGGATGCAGTGCTGGTCTGGCCCGGATGCAGTGCTGGTCTGGCCCGGATGCGGTGCTGATCTGGCCCGGACACGGTGCTGGTCTGGCCCGGATGCGGTGCTGATCTGGCCCGGACACGGTGCTGGTCTGGCCCGGATGCGGTGCTGATCTGGCCCGGACACAGTGCTGGTCTGGCCCGGATGCGGTGCTGATCTGGCCCGGATGCAGTGCTGGTCTGGCCCGGATGCGGTGCTGATCTGGCCCGGACACAGTGCTGGTCTGGCCCGGATGCGGTGCTGATCTGGCCAGGACACAGTGCTGGTCTGGCCCGGATGTGGTGCTGATCTGGCCCGGATGCAGTGCTGGTCTGGCCCGGATGCTATGCTGATCTGGTAGATCCATGCCACATCCAGGCTACATCCATTCCAAAGTCAGCTGCCACTGAACATCTAACTGTAGATCACCCAATCAGAGTGATTATTATTATTGTATTGTGGATTGCTGAGTGTAGATCACCCAATCAGAGTGATTATTATTGTAAGTGTGGATTGCTGAGTGTAGATCACCCAATCAGCCTGATTATTATTGTAAGTGTGGATTGCTGAGTGTAGATCACCCAATCAGCGTGATTATTATTATACATTTGGAATAGTAGATTAACCAATCAAATCGATTATTGTTACAAGCGTGGACCACAGACAGATAAATTATTAGAATATATATGTGGATCTCTGACTGTAGATCACCCAATCAGGCCAATTGTTATTAGGAGTGTGGATCGCTGACTGTAGATCTCTGACTGTAGATCTCTTGACTGTAGATCACCCAATCAGGCCCATTGTTATTAGGAGTGTGGTTTGCTGACTGTAGATCACCCAATCAGTCTAATTGTTATTAGGAGTGTGGGGCGCTGGTTTCCAGGTTTATGAACCTGCCGAGTGTCTCCCTGCCAAGAGAAGTTTTTACCTCACAGCTTCAGGCCTACTCATTCAACTGCTGCATCTCCCTATATATATATACATATATATACACACACACACGCACACATACACACACACACACAGAGAGAGTCTGTCGCAGAGGTAAATTAGGTGCATGCTGCCAAATATGCATAATTACACAGGAGAGTGGCAGTGTATCTCCCAGTAGCTATTTCAGGGACAGACAGTCATTTCATTCTATCAACTAAAAAAAAATAAAACAAGACATAAAGACCTGCTTGCTAATAAAAAGACTCATATTCACTAATCCAATCCATAAAATCCTGCTAGCATTAACAAATGGAATCGTGTCATCTGCCAAGATATTACACAGGTCTATGGGAGCAAAGACCAGACGACACTCAGGGTTATTCATAGCTATCATTTGTGTGCTGTGAATGGGAGAATGTGCACTCTTAGCAAACTCAGTTAGACCCAAGAAGGTCAGACAGATTGGAGCGTGAGAGAGAGAGAGAGAGAGAGAGAGAGAGAGAAAGGGAGACACAGTGGTAGCCTGGCATTCAAAATCTTAGACATCAGCCCTAGGAATGGAGAATATGTCCTGAAAATTAATTTTCAGATTTCATTTGAAGGACTGGAAATATCACATATCATTTTTCAACATACATCATCATTCATGACCCCATTCAAAGCTCATGATCACATGTTGCCTTCAGCTTGATAAGTGATTTTTTTTCTCCCGCTTCTGCTCTTAGCTAGAAGTGATTTTTTTGAAAGTGGCACCGCCAGAAATGGTACTGTATTCTACCTAATATGGCAACCGCTTTGACAGTCCTTATTCAAAATTCATCTTTTGAACAATAACTCCGGAGGATAAACGATCACTGGCGTAATAGAAAACTAGATAGCGGCACCGTTCTACTGCTCTCCTCTCGGCTCATTATAGCCAACTGAGTTTTCTATAAGCAGCCAGCCATATATTTGCACCCACAGAGTCATTCCTCATCAAGAAGAAAATAAATAAATAACCAAAGGAATCAAATAAATAAATATAGAAACGATGACAGTGGTCACCCTTGTAGGTGTGCACTGCTGTGATTATTCATCCTGACAAAACACCCAGAGTAGCTGCTCTGGTGGGAAAGTGAGGAGGGTTATTTAATTTTATTTTATTCTATTCTATTCCATGTGAGAAACAAGGCTTGTGTGTAGGCCACTGAGATACAGGTCTCACCTCTGGTGAAGTGCTTCAGGTTTCCCAGAATAGCCACAGCATCTGTGATGTTTCAATCTGACACTTTTTTTTGGGGGGGGGGGGGGGGGGCAAAAACATGAATTGACAGTGTGTGTGGAACTGAATTGCACCTCGCAGTGCATTGTGGGAATCTGTGTGCACTGCAATGAAAGAAGAAAGAGTACAGCCCACTGTTTTCTGCTTATTTTAGATTGTCGATTTCTTCCTGTTTCCCCAGTAAGGCATCTTAAAAGTGGACCAACCCAGATACAAGCATCCTATAGATCAGACCAGGGCAGCATCCTTCCCAAAGTAAGCTATTATAAGGACATTATTATAGATTATCTTTTAAATAGTATAAATTCCATTAAAAATAAAACATCAATGCTTACAAAGTTTAGGTTAGGCCTTCAGTTTAACCATTTTGAGTAGCATCAGTCTGTTTCCTGTGTGTACGAACAAACACACGCACACACTCACACACACAAACAGAACCAAACATAAAGGGATGACAAAAAAATCCATTCCTATATCTAATAAACCAGGCTGCATACACAATGTGTTGGTTACAGTGCAGGATAACATAAACTGATTACAGTGAGACAAAAGGAAGGACTTTTTTCACCGTAATCAACTTTTGGTACCCGCACCTGTGCCCACATTGGATGTGTATGTGAATCCATTTTAGAACACACTTGGCAAACGGCTGCATATTTCACATAGAGCAGCTGATCCTGAGACTGCTGTGGTGAATATGGGGACACCGTGTAGGCACTGATAATGAGAGACTGACAGTGGAACTACACAGGGCCTGGCAGCTGACAGCAGAACAGCACCGTGCTGGATCGGGCTTGCATTTGGCCTGGATCTGGCCCTGATCTGACGTGACATGAATTACAGGGTGATTTGACGGCACTGATGATGTGGAGTCAGTTTAACGGTACAGATCCACAGTCCCAGGCAGCTAACTCTAGAATTGTTCTGGCCTCATTTGACATGACATGAATGACAGTGTCGGACCTGTGTGACGGCACTGATTTCATAGAGTCAGATAAACAGTACAGATCCACAGTCCCAACTGTCCTGGTCTGATCTGACGCAACATGAACGAAAGGGTGATGTGACTGCACTGATAATGTGGACCCACAGACCCAGGCCGTTAACCACATCTTGCCCAGATCTGGCATGACATTAAAAAAGAGAATAGTGTATATATACTAGGGATGGGCATAATTAATCGACGATCGATTAATTGATCATTAAGAATTTCCTCGATGACATTATTTTTTCATCGATAAAACTAATGCATGTTCTGTTCCGTAGTGTGCGTGTAATTTATTTATTTTATGGCTGTCAAAGTTAATGCGTTATTCCATGAGATTACTGTGGCCGAGATTAATGCAATAAAATATTTTAACGCAGTTAACGCAACTGTGTTTACTTCCGGTGTGCGTTGACCCATGGCACGAAACCGCAGAGTGTCTGCAGTCAGTTAGATAGGAGAGACCGAGACGGTAGTTGAAGATGGAGAGAGCTGAGGGATTGTTGGGCGGAAAGTTTCTGTTTAAGAGGCAAAATGACGGAACAATCGACAAAACTAAAGTTGTATGTAGCATTTGTCAAGCTGAATGTAGCTATCACAGAAGCAGCTCGTCTTTAAGTTATCACCTTAATGCAAAGCACTCGACAGAAAGCAGTCCCAGGTTAGATGGTCGCCAACCCACACTCCACGACTTCTCTAGGAAAATAACTAGACCAGTCCGTGAAAAGGTTACCAACGCTGTAGCAGTTTGGGTTGCCGGTGACTGTCGGCCCATCAACATAGTTGAAGACGGTGGGCTGACTGAGGTGATTCGAATTGCTTCAGGGGACAATTCTTACGATTTACCGTCGAGAGGCACCATTGTGTCTCGCATACATTCCTTGTATGATGGCGAGAGAGCACGAAAAAAAATACAATTAAACAATAGTGTCTAAAATACACGCTATCTGAAGTGATTACTCGTTAATTTATAAGATTTAGTCTTTAGAAGAAAAACAAACTTTTAATCGCGATGAATCTAGATTAATGAATTTCAAAATGTGAGATTAATTAGTTATTTTTTTAATCTTATTGACAGCACTAATTTATTTATAATCAGATTTTTCACGAGGGTCAGTTGTGTTTATGAGCACCGGCTTCTAGCTGTCGGCTCTGCTGCTTTAGAGTACAGCAGCGCATATTTTCAAGTGTAACAATTGAACGGATCCCGTTTAACTGCCACAAGAGTTGTCCATCTTGTAAGTTTAACTGCCACAAGAGTTGTTCATCTTGTAATAAAGATGCCAATGAGGAAACACGCTGTGTTTTTTCTATTTTCACTGCATTTTAATATAGCCTATAAATAGTGAATTTTAATATAAAGATTTGAATGATTAATCGAAAATCGATCGTTAATTCTCCCGACGATCGATTAAGACAATTTAATCGAATGCCCATCCCTAATATATACTGATAGTGTGGAGCCAGACTGACAATGGAGGTCCACAGTCCACCCTCTACAACTGAGCTCCACGCTCTAGAACTGAGCTCCACGCTCTAGAACTGAGCTCCACACTCTAGAACTGAGCTCCACGCTCTAGAACTGAGCTCCACCCTCTAGAACTGAGCTCAACACTCTAGAACTGAGCTCCACCCTCTAGAACTGAGCTCCACGCTCTAGAACTGAGCTCCACCCTCTAGAACTGAGCTCCACACTCTAGAACTGAGCTCCACACTCTAGAACTGAGCTCCACACTAGAACTGAGCTCCACACTCTAGAACTGAGCTCCACGCTCTAGAACTGAGCTCCACACTCTAGAACTGCTCTGGCTTGGATTTGGGCCGGACCTGACACAGCAATGTGATGGCACTGATACTATGGAGCCAGCCTCACTGTGGCACTCCGCATGTAACGGTAGCCAGTGGGTACAGTGCTGTGCAGTGAGCTAGTGAATAACGCTAGTACCCATGGGTTATAGCCTCCATGCTACCATGACCGCCTAGTTTCAGTCCAGCGCAGGACTGTGCCTGTCTACACACCACAGGATACACATGTTCCCAGGCAGCTGAAGCTCTGAGGCTCAGCAGCAGCAGCCAGCCTGGGGATGACCTGAGCCCTGGGGAAAGGCCCAGGCCTGTGATTAATGCTGCCCGCCCAAATGATGAGAGGATAAAAGAGGTGGGCTAAATGGACCTGGGAGGGATTGGTTTGGACCGGCACGCAGTGGCTTTTCTTTCTCTTTCCCTTTCTCTTTCTCTTTCCCTTTCTCCCTCACAGGGACCTCAAGAGCTCAGGTGTCTCTGACGGTCACGTAACGCTGAAGCGTGCATGAGAGTCGGGCATTTTGCACATACACAAAAAAAGACTGTGATTAAAAAAGACTGTGATTAATACGCTGGCTTTGATCATTGTATGGATAACCACAAAGGTTTCACAGATAACACTGGTTGCCAAAGAGGGTTTAAAAATAATAAAATTCAGGACATTCAAATATACAAGCTTCCATGATGCAAATAAAATCCTCAACTATTAATACAGTTATCTAAAGCTGCACTAAGCCATTTACCTACATTTGCCCAACTTTAAATGTGAAACGGGAAAAATTGTATATCATTAAAATACAAACCTTAAAACCTCTCATAATGTTGATCATTCTGGATTTGTCCTTGATTAACCAAATAAGAGGTTAGGTCCACAATCCTGCTCTCTTCAGACAGAATCAGTGAATGGGTCAGCCCTCCTTACATGAAGGTCAAACCCATTTAATCAAAGTTTGGGCCATCTAAGCCACTAGCACTAATAAATGAAGACTTCACATTAAACGACAAGTGCTTCAGTGCTGTGTGTGTGTATGCTTGTGTGTGTGTGTCTGTGTCTGAGAGAGAGAGAGAGAGAGAGAGAGAGAGAGAGAGAGAGAGAGAATATGAGTGTAAGTGTGTTTGTGTGTGTGTGCATGGATGTGTGAGTGTGTGTGTGAGTGTGTGTGTGTGTGTGTGTGTGTGTGTGTGTGTGTGTGTGTGTGCGTGTGTGTTTAGGCGAAAGGATCAGGGGTGGGTGGGAGATCCTGATTTGACTTTTAAATTTGGTTTGCTGTTAAGTGCCAGTCTGGCATAAGGACGTGGGATTAGAGAAATTAAATTGCCATCCGAGAGAGTGTGTGATGAGCTTTGACTTTTTCGGCGTGGATTAGCGAACTTTGCACTTTGTAAGCAGTCCACGAGAGGTGGAAACAAAGCTGTTGTTTGAGCCTCCAGCACGATGTCAAATGTGTTCTGTCAAAGAGCCTAGCTTACCACACAAACATGTACATCCCAGAAGACTCAATGGCACAGCCAGTACAGCATCCTCTATGGTGCAACAACCCCATCACAATCCCTGTGTTGGCCTCTGGCTCCACTGGGAGAGCAAGGTGCTAGCAACACCAAGGTCGTGGGTGCAACACCCAGGCAGCAGTCGTACTGATGAAAATGTATATATGTAAATATATGTATTTATATATGTAATGTATTATAAGTTGTTCTAGATAAAGTGTCAGCAAAATGAATAAATGTAAAATAAAATGTAGTCCATGAGAAAATGGTTGGCTCATGGATGTAGTTATTGGGTGACAGTGATCCCGCGGCTTCCTGCCTTGCTTGATCAATTACTCCTCGCCACAAACAACTAATAGTAGCATTAGTCCTGGTTAAAGGCAAAAAAAAGCTTTTCTGATCATTGACAACAGTAAGAGGATCAATGATGTTGAATGTTTAAACCAATAGCCAGGCAAAAAGTTATCTTATAGAAAGGAACCGCATAATTCTGCAGCATAGATCACTGCACGTAACATTAACAATGGAGCTCCCATAGCCTGCACTGGGCCATTCATCAGGACCAATTACAGCTCGCAATCCATCCTCGGATTTGTCTGAATAAGCCTGATGAGGCCGGAACAAATGGATCCTACCTGATCCACAGCACATCTGCGTACAGATGAGAGGGGGGAAACGCATTCGATTTGTGTGGACACAACTGCAGAGTGAAAAGAGAGGCACCTCTCAACCAGTCATATGTACAGGATGACAAGACGAATGAAAAAGCCCTGTACTTCGGCAAAGGGTACTACTTAACTGCATGCGTCTTTAGCTAAAGAGGACTAGACACTGAGCGAGCGGATGACAGTGATGTACGACTGAGGATAGAGTCGCGTGGCTCAATCAAGGAAACGCTTAAAGTGCTCAAGATAAAAGCGCATTGACTCAACAGGAAGGAATTTCACCAGATAACGATTCCTTCATTATGCCTCTTTTCTTCCTCAACAATAAAAACAATTACCATTATCATTCCTCCCCCCCCCCCCCCCCCCCCCAAAGTCCTCACAAGGACACGGTTGCAGTCTGTACGCTCATTGTTACAGACAGTAGAAACACTAGGGTGATCCCAGTGTAAAATGGCTAACTGGTCCAACAATGACTCAATTGTTCTCTAATGCGATGCTTTTGTTTCATGCAGTATAATGGCCGAGGATAACACACACCATTATAACACATATTCTCAATGTACAGTCTAGTGATGATGGGGGTGGAAAGAGAGGCTAACTCCCACCCAACTGACAACCCCCTCCCCCCCTTACCCACGCACCCCACAAAAGGACAACGGTTAGACAAGTTAATCTTTCCTCAGTGGAACAGCACCTAGCATGGGGTTTGCGGTTTGCAGCAGATGGTCATATCTGCTTAACCGTTCATATGAAACCCTTTAATGTCTATGGTGCCTCATGATAAATGCCTAGACACAGGACTGTGTGTATGTAAATCTCACAACATATATAATTTACACTGAGGATTGTGTGATCATAAAAATGGCAGATTAACATACAGACATCAAAACTGGGTCATCATAAACCAAATCAAGTAAAGTCATAGACCATGACTACAAACGCCATGCCAAGTCACTTGAGGTTCGGACATAATTATTAACCTTCACAGTAACACTTTGGTTGAAGGCTTAATAGACTTTATGTTCTGGTTATGCTTACTATGATTATTTTAGCGCTTCTTCTAATAACACACACACTCACTACATACTGTTAAAAAAAAATCAATCCAGTGACATTTCCTTTCGATACTGTAATATGATCAAATACATCCCATCATTAACTCTCCCTCCTAAAACAGCAGTTTCTCACTGAGCGGATGACAGAAACATTGTAAATAATGCCTCGGAATAACACACAGAGTATGAGATGCAGCTAGAAACATCCTGAGAATGGATAGAACAGTGCAGGGCTGAAAGATGAGAAACAGATATCGATGGATATACAGTGACGTCCACACTAGTCCTGCAGTATTACTGATGACAAATCAGCCAGTGAGTGTGTATATGTTGGCCATTGTCTCCTGGGTTCTCCATACAGTAGGCTACAATAATGATATGTCCAACAAAACATATAATTTAAGGTCCACAGAAACTTCTAAATACAAGTACATACCAGACAGGTTTTTTTTAATCTATTTCTGACCGTGCGAATGGATAACGTGTTTCTTCTCTGGTCTGGCATTTTAATCTAATCCTCACTAGCTGGGTTTCCATCCAACTCATTCGCATATTTTAAGCGCATTCATGAAAATTTGGCTAAAGAAAATGCAAGTCTGTGCGAGTTTCCATCCGCTGTGTAAGGCAAATAAAAAATGGACCCTCTCCTAATCAAGGCAGGAGTTGTGAACAGCTGTGGGATCAAAAATCTAAGGATGTCAGAACAACTAATAAAGAAAATACCTAATAAAATGGCAAAAAATTTGGGTTTATACGAGTAAACCCGTCTCCATCAACCTTAGTTGCATTATACCCAATGCGGACCGGGATTTAATCCACTCCTTTCTAGCGAATTGGTTTCTTATTCGACTTACTCGACTTTTTCGATGAAAATATTATGCAAATTTCATAAAAAAGTTGGATGTAAACCCAGTTGCTGTCTAGCTGGGACCGTAAATGCTGTTGTATTTCTTATCTAAAATGACCATGTGAGCATGACAAAAAATGTCAAATGAAAAAATGTATCATGAACTTTCTAAACATTAACCAGTCAATGTTTACACTGTAATACTTCAACACTACAATACTTTTCAGCGGGTATTCACTTCATCTGAATAACCGCAGTATATCTGGCACAGGCATGACCCAAACACAAGATCAAAATAAGGACAAAACTAAAAGGCAAATTATGTCTAATATAAGCTTGGACATACTGTAGCTGTGAGGGCACTGTGCTGTACTTGTCTTTCTCTTCAAACACGAGTAGAGGGGGGAACAGGGTGAATGACAAACAGCCGGGCCGTGGTGCTGTTCTTAACGGCAGTCTGGCCTGAGCCACTTGGCTTTCCTCTCTCCACAGAGAGAAGGAGGGAGACAGAGAGAGCGAGAGAGAGAGAGAGGGAGAGAGAGAGAGGAAGCTCATCCTACAGCTCGAGAGTATTGATCCGTGAATTCAAGACGACACTTGTTCAAAAAAAATAAAAAATTCGGAGGCAGCTAGCCCCCACTGTACCGTTGGGCCGATTCAGTCAACTAAGATATATAAAAAAAAAATCGGGCTGTGCATAAAACATGAAAGCCAGTGAACTGTCTTGTCTTTTTTTTTCATCTCTTTTCTTTTGACTGCAGCCTTGAATGGGAGCTCCAGACCCTGTTCTAATAGTTACGGTTCATTTCAGAGCAATTTCTGTAGAGGTAATGAGAACGACAAACACCAACTCAAATAGCCATGCAGGAAGGTAATACTGGTGTCATGGCTGCACAGGAGCCCCACCATTGCAGCATTAAACACACGGGGAAGGACATATCTAAGATGTGTGAAGGCTCACAAAAACGTACAACTTGCAACTGAACAATATGTGTACGATTGTACATCATGATGCAGGATTTCTACACACACAACCCAGTTAGGATATGAGAAACTAGCTTATAACACTTATAACAGATGCAGATAACATCATCAAGGATCAACAAGGGGCAAATCAATCATTCTCCCATAAATTTGGAGGTAAATATACTGGTACTGATGACACCATTAAACAGTTGGGGGACATAGGATCTTGCTCTAGGTATTGAATTAGCTAAATTATTTTTCTAAGTTATTAAATTAGGTTCAGTTCATTTTGCTCATTGCTCGTTGCTTTGCCCATTTCCAGTCCATGAAATTAAGGCCCACAATTTCTATTTAGAAAAAAAAGAGAGGGGGGGAGATAAATAAGTGCTTCCAATGGTGGTACCACAACAGTGAGAGAGAGGCTAAGTTGTTGGCATATACACCTGAAACACAACTGACCCTACTACACAAATAACGCAGTCACACAAAGCACGAATGTTTACACAAGTATGCACAGTAATGGTTGACATACAAACAAAGGTCATAAACAAAGGTTTTCAAAGATGACTAAAAAACTGCTGTAGGCCAATTGAAACTTACAGTTGTTAAATACTTAATTTTTGCTGCCTCACAGTAAATGGATGGATTTGAATTGGATGTTATGATGCTTGCCAGGTAAAATGCAAAGGCAAAGGACTTAATCCAATGGAATCACCTTTTCAGTACAATCATATGCTCATATGAATTAAACCAAGCGCCATGTACAGTAGCATCTGACAAAGCGTCTCTTTCCAGCAAGTATTCCTGCCCCCAACTGGATTTGGAATTTCTCAATGGACTAATGTCTCAGCATATTTTTCTCTGTTGTTTTCCTTTTAAATGTGTGTAGCAGTCAAAAAGCAACTGGTAGATAGTGATTTAAAGACCTGTTCAACTGTTTCACCGGATAACCGGATAAGGAAAATAAACTCAAACAAAAACATCCTTCACCTGTGTACATTGCGTTGCGACCAACATAGTAGACCACAAAAACAGGGCCGTTTTGGGTACTGTTAATATGAGACCATGTCATGTGTTGACACATCTTTGTTTGTCTAAGAAATATTGACATTCACTTTTTTTTGACAACACAACTGTTGAAAAATATTTTTGTCCAGCAAAATTTCATTACAGTACTCTGTTTAAAAGGATACGCATACGCATAAAGGAAGGAAAAAACATTATCAAACTAACGTTACAAACTAATCTGACGTGACAAGCACCTTATTGGTGATGGTTACATATTGTTATTGAACATCCTTTACTTCACAATTCATAAAGGAAAACGTAAAAACGTATAAGCGAAGTGCAAATATAATCTAAACGTTTTCACTCTGCTTCATTTTCTTCAGAAGTTCACGTCAGGATAGCAGCCTATGAAGCAATTCAACCTTTTTGCATTCAGATGCTGCCTGCTGCTGCTGAAACAATTCACTTTAGTGGCCACTGTAAGTGTCACTTACCCCCAATTTCTTACTCCGTATTTTCACGTAGCCTTGTTTCACTATGTCATTGAAGTTAGAAGCCATGGTAACAGGTTTACGTCCCTTTTTTCTTGTTTCGCCTCCTCCTCCAGAAGTCTGCCTAGCATTCAGAGACCACAGACAACCTGCCTCCTGTGTCAGCGTTCGGGCACCCGGCTCGGGCGGGTCGTTCCATCCGCAGATGGGGAGATGCTGTTCGTCAGCTGATGTGATTCAGTAGCTGCGCGGCTTCCTGGATCACACCATCCTGCTCCCCACGCGGAGGGGGGGTGAAGTGCTAACTGGATATGCGGCTGCAGAGGCGATTAGGTTTGCATGTGTTGTTGGGCGATGCTAAATGTGAGAGAAAGTCGAATATTGCTCATTCTGTACAAGATTAAAGTACCCTTGCTGGAAACACGTAATCACAAAGTCAGTGTTTTCACAGGGAGCTCTTACCTTAGGCTATTTCCATCTAAGTTGAAACAACCAATTAGTGCAAATAAGAGAATCAGAAAACCATGTCTGAGCTCGAATTTGTTGACAGGTGAGAATTCACTGTCTCTGCCAGTTTCGCCCACATTTGCATTAATTGTAGCCTACCCACCAGAATCTTTCCCAGAGACACGTTTTTACAAATGATAAGATGTTTGTGAATTACCCAGGGATTTGTTCAAGGTAATTTTTTAAAAGACTCCAAACCACCAACTGCTGTCAAAAATGTAGAAATCTAACCGATCAAAAAAAGGGAAGCAAATCCAAAGATAAAATTTGAACCCTATTCAATCTCTCCCAGCCCATATAGCTCTAAACCTACTAATCCTTGTTTGGGATTGGGAGAATCCACGGTCATTAAAGAACATGACAACCAAAATCCACAGCATTAAAACAGCAGATGGTTCAGGTGTATAGGCATAGGAGCTTTGGGTATGTTAATGAAATGGCAACATGGGGACAGAGGATTATGCAACGGGTTATATAAACAGGAGGATCAGACCGCAGTCTTGAGTCATTTGCTCAACTGTATTCGCCACTGTTCGGGTATTTGGGATAAGTCACATCTGACGCGACAGATGATCCCAACAGACTGAATGATAGATTGATTGTTCATTTCTCAAAGGGTGTTTAGGCAATGAACCACCAGATTTTGTTCCAGTATTGCTTCACCAGGTTTTTCCTACTTTATACGTATTGTTACCCACCCACTCCCCATCACAAACACACACACACACACACACACACACACACACACACACACACACACACACACACACACACACACACACACACACACAGAAGATCATATTCTTCCACTCTGCAAGGAATACGGTTGAAATGCAATGAGTCTTTTATTTATTTCATCATGGATGACTGACACTTTGAGAACTCTTATTTGTCAATGTTCCATTTTCTTTCACGGCACAAATTACAACGCCCCTGCCTCTGCAATATCCCATAACAAACAACAAACAACTCGTCTTTGATATCTGTCATCTCTCTCTTTTTTGGCGCTGTCCTGAAGCTTCGGACCTGCCTCAGCTTCTTCTCCATCTCCTGTGTTCCCCCCTGTATATTAACTGGAGATGCCAACCCGACCGATGACAGACGACTGTCAGATACCCTCCCCATTCATTTTCTGTGGATAGCTTTTGTCATTCTAATATATTTACACAGACAAATTCACAGCCCTCTCAGTCATAACTCTTTAGACACAGTAAAGAAACATTTCTAAGAGACAGACGGAGAGAGAGAGAGAGAGAGAGAGAGAGAGAGAGAGAGAGAAAATAACATTTATTGAATAAAAACACAAATTTGATGGGCATTATACATTTTGTTATGGAAGCTCTAAATCCACATATAAAGAAAATTAATCATTTAGGCATTTCATCTCTCATTGGCTTGACATAGTTCCTATTTGTCATACCTACTCTACATGACAATCCATGTCTTATGTGTCCGCAGTGATTTATATAGCAATTTATACTTCACTCCGAGGGAACTGCAACATTCATTTGAGTAGCCTAGTATTTGTAGACCACACACCAACCCAAGCCAACCCAGCGTCCACCTCTTTTACATGTGCTTGACACTGATAGCAGCAGGCCTGTCTTGCGGTAGAATATTGATATCATCTGTGTATTGCGGGTTGGCCCCCTTTGTGCTTTGTCTCCCGTGCTTTCAATTACACATGCAAGTAAATAATTAATAGATTGGAAAAGAAAAAAAGGCCACGACTGTTTGCCTCGTAAGCAATTAGATATGGGCCCATGCTGTCAGAGTTATGGTAATGTCTGAGGGCTAGTGAGTGCTTTTTATTGTGCTTCACATGGGGCAGATGTGAAAATGAGCACGTTGGGACTTGGGTTTGATTAAATGTCAGTGCCTTCAGGATCGCAAGGAGGAGCGAGGTGAAAAGAGGAGAGGGAGACAGGAAGAGAAAGAAGGAGGGAGAAAAGGTAAGAGAGATGTAGATAAAGGGAGAGAGTGGAATGGAGTGGGGAGAGGGGGGGGGGCAGAGAGATAGCAAGAGAGGGAAATAGATATAGAGAGATTGTGGAAGGGTGGATGAGAGGGAGAGAGAGCGAGAGGGAGAAAGTGAAAGTAAGACAGTGGTGGAGGAAGAGAGAAAGAGAGCAGGAGGGGAAGAATGAGAGAGATGGAGGGAGAGAGAGGTAGAAAAAGAGGGAGAAAGGGAGGAGAAACGGATCAGGGTTAATGTCGGCTCCTTGGCCCTTCACAGAGGACGCTGGGCGAGCAGGAGAGGCTGGCTATGGCACAGAACTCGCCCCGGGTCCCCACTGTCATATTTATGATTTACTCATAAGCATTAAGTGAGGAATGGTTTGCAGCCATCTTTGTCCTTCACTCTTTGCCTTATCTTAATAAAAATAAATATCACTGAATTGCCTGCTCTGAGACAATTACACAGTGAAGGACATTCATGTGGTTTAAAATGGTTTGAAATAGTTAAGAGAGGTTTTTTTTTGGCATGATGGTGAATCTGTCACTATCCTTGTATACACAGAAAAATATCTATAATCTGCAGTATTCCAGACACATTTATGTGAAATTGGCTTTTTCAGACCACGTCATGAAATTATAAAATGACCTTTATTTTGCTCATTTGTGGTGAGGTATTTTATGAACCTATTAAATGGAATTATTAAGGAGCTCCACTAAAATGTTACGCCATTTTCATGCTCTCGTCTAAAAATTTCAGCTGGGTCTGAAATCAGATGAGAAACTTTATGGATGTGCAGACTCTTCCTCGGCTGAGGCTGGCTGGCAAAAAGTGCCTCGGGAGAAAGCTCTGGAATGGAGGAGCCAGTGACTGGAGCGTGGGGATCCAGATGGCGATATGAAGTTCAGTGTGATAAATTTGGGCTCATGTTGTCAGGGTGGAATCCGAAGGCCCTTTCCCTAGGGTGTCAATAGTTCTGCTGCAGTCACCTTCTCCACGCGGACACAGGAAGGAAGTAGCAGAGTGTGAATGACCCAGTACACACATACGCATCCAGGGCGGCCATCTAGGTACCGTTATTCTAAACATAGAGCGTGTGTCAGTGAGAAATATATATGACAACCACAAGCGCAAACACCAGCGACCTGCTCTCGGAAAGTACCCCAGAAATACCTAATATAAATACATATAAATATTTGATACCTTGTTGATATGAATGCCGTTTGTGTAAGGAAATAAAAAAAGCCTGGAAAGTGACTGTGTATTATTATTAATTCAACGCAGAATAGTTAATTCACAGATGAATAATTGTTTTAAATTAACACTGGGAGTGGAAAGTCGACTTGTGGTTGTGTAACAGAATTTTAAATGTGAATCCTACATTCCCTGCCAAATTGAAATTTAACTCAAAGGGGAATGATCTCACAAAATATTGAGCTGATGCCATTACTAACACGATAAATCAAAACACGTGCTATATACAGTACATATGCTCATATCTCATACTGTAGTTCATTATTCGTTGCTACATAACAGATGGACATTGTACACCCATAAACACACCTTAGTTGGTTCTGTCTCCTGCAGTGTGCTGGTTAACGTCCGATATCCCAGAATTACACTGTTCCTGATCAGTGCATAAAAGAGACCAGTTTTCCTGACGGTCAGGATCTTTGGAGCCTAGACAGGTGCTCTCCTGGTTAATTTTTGCCGGGATTATAGTCTGGGGATGAGTGAAGTGGGACTGTTTCCCGAGTAACACTCTGGTACACGGATGGAGCGCAGATTTTAAATACAGTGGGGAAAATAAGTATTTGAACCCCTGCCGATTTCGCAAGTTTGGCCACTTACAAAGAAATGTGTGATCAATAATTGTAATGGTAGGTGTATTTTAACAGTGAGAAATAGAATATCAACAAACAAATCCAGAAAAATGTATTTTATAACATTTATGAATTTATTTGTATTTGATGCAGAAAATAAGTATTTGAACCCCCAAGCAAACAGCAAGAATTCTGGCTCCCAATGACCAGTTATGTGCCCAAGAAGCACACAGATTATTCCTCATTAGGCCTAACAAGGTACACCTGATCTTAACTGGTGACGTGTATAAAAGAAACCTGTCCAAAGAATCATACTTCACACCTTCAACCTCACCACCATGGGCAAGACCAAAGAGTTGACCAAGGACATCAGAGATAAGATTGTAGACCTGCACAAGGCTGGAATGGGTTACAAAACCATCAGCAAGCAGCTTGGAGAGAAGCAGACAACTATTGGTGCGATTTTTCGTAAATGGAAGCAACACCAAACAACTGTCAATCGCTCTAGGTATGGGGCTCCATGCAAGATATCCCCTTGTGCGGTATCGGTGATCATCCGAAAGGCCAGGCCAGCTTGTGAATGATCTCAAGGCACCAAGAAAACAGTCACCAAGAAAACCATTGGCAACACACTACGCCGTAATGGTTTGAAGTACTGCAGCACTCACAAGGTCCCCCTGCTCAAGGAAGCACATGTACAGGGCCGTCTGAAGTTTGCCAATGAACACTTGAATGATTCTAAGGAGGATTAGGAGACAGGATGTGGTCAGATGAGACCAAAATCAAGCTCTTTGGCATCAACTCGACTTGCCGCGTTTGGAGGGGGAAGAATGCTGAATATGACCCCAAGAACACCATCCCCACCGTCAAGCATGGAGGTGGAAACATTATGCTTTGGGGCTGTTTCTCTGCCAAGGGTACAGAACGACTCCACTGCATCGAAGGGACTATGGATGGGGCCATGTAACGTGGAATATTGGGCTTGAACCTCATTCCCTCATTCCCTCCCATTGAAAACGCAACCTTAAGGATTTGGAGAGGATCTGCAAAGAGCAGTGGACCAAAATCCCTCCTGAGATGTGTGTAAACCTGGTGACCAACTACAAGAAAGGTCTGACGTCTGTACTTGCCAACAAGGGTTATTCCATCAAGTACTAAGTCATGTTTTGCTAGGGGTTCAAATACTTATTTTCTGCATCAAATGCAAATTAAGTCATAAATGTTATAAAATGTAGTTTTCTGGATTTTTTTGTTGATATTCTGTTTCGCACTGTTAAAATACACCTACTATTACAATTATAGATCACACATTTCTTTGTAAGTGGCCAAACTTGCGAAATCGGCAGGGGTTCAAATACTTATTTTCCCCACTGTATACACACACCATATAATAAATTAACCTGGCCATATCTCACATCTTTGCCATATTTAAGAAGAATAATGACACCATACTGGTCTTACTTCTGCAAGATGTCAATGGGAGACTCACTTGCTGTTATGACTCCAAACCCCCACTTCTCCACTGGCTTCCAGTTACAAGTCTGAATGAAAGGCATAGTTGTCATCCTCAGAGATACAAATCGCAACCCTATGGGCTACAACAGCACAATCAATCGTTGCATGTTATGAATCATATATTAGATATTGTGTACAGTAACTAACCATATTAATCGGATATTTTCAGGTTATTTTATATACCATAGATTTAGGCCTCTTTGAGTATGAAACAACAGGTTAAATTTAGCAACACTGACACCTGCTGTTTGGAAGGAGAACAGTTCTAATAATCAAGTGCAGACTGTTTTGGCCTTGTTAGTACATAACTCAGAGAGTGAAGGGCAGGGGGTCTAATGTGTTTACCTCACTTAATCTTTATCCTGCAGTCCTCTCTTTTCACCGTGACTGACTCACCTGTTGCCTTACCAGAGGGACACAGCGAGTTATATTGGGGGTCACCCAAATTGTCCTTTAGAGGGCAATGTTGTCCTTCAGGCGCTCACTGGGTGTCCCATGATGACTATCCATCAACAAGCCGCTGATGGTCAACAAAAACGGCGACCCTTAGACACTTGTGCGACTGTGTTACATAGGTCATTATTATAAATGTGTCTTGTGATTGTGCAAGAACCATTTAGTGGCATTAACTGAAAGGAAGAATGTTATCTGGAAGGAGATGGGGGAAATCTGGGGATTAAAAAAATAAATCCACCTTCCACCTCAAGATTTCATCTGTGAGTTTAAGTAGAGTGAGTGGAAGAGGGAAGCTTACATTCACTCGATCAAGCGCTACAGTTTTGCTGGCTTTCCACGATTAATCTGACTGGTTTAATATGAAACAGGTGAGATTTGTGTCTCTGTGATTGGACTCCGGTGCCTCTGCCTCTGCCTGTGCCTGAGCCGGGGCCGGGGCCGGTCTGCTCGGGATTTGGCAGTAGCATATGTGCTCCGCGAAGCCACTTCATCAAGACAAAGCCACTCTTTTACATCCACAACGGCTCATGTGTGAGCGCCGGGGAAAAAAGCGACGAAACGAAAGCCCTTCGGTAAACAGAGGAAGGTCGGCCAATGACGTGCGCCAGTAGCGCCGGCCCCTCTCGACTGCGAGCAAGTGGAGGGACACTTGATTTGATCCCATACCCTTCTGTTTGCGCTTCATGCATGTGAGCCTGCTGTAAATCCCTTCTCAAATAACACAGGTCGAGTGAAATGTACTGCACTTGGTCTCTGTTATAAGATGTGGTAGAAAGGTTCATTCTGATGCCTTAAGTTTTACTATATAGTCTCTTTGTTGAATCAAACTTTATAGTATTTTAACATAACTGTATTGGTTGTACTTATGTTGTTTTTTTTCCATTCCCTTTTTGCCTCTGATTGCAAACATTTACCATTCTCTACTGCTCTATAATTGTGCTTTTGGACTGACAGCAACTCTTTGAAGCTGAAGCCATTTCCTCCTCTTCTCAGTTCCTGAATAGTGCTCACATCCAAGTCTGCATACGCTGAGTTTCTTCAGCCGTCTTAATGGCCCAAAAGCAGGGCTCAGTTTTCACTGACTTGTCATTTGTAGCGATTTTGAACACTTAACAGTCCATTTTCAAAACAACATAATGCTTTCAGTGATTGCAGTCGCCACAACTGATGTCTTTGCAGTTTTGTAAATGCTGCATTTTGTCTGTCTGTGCACATAGTGTCTCACGGTATGAACATTGTACATCCATTATTACATTGTAGCTTGGAACAATGAAACACTTGCAACACTGTCAAAGAGACAGCCACAGTGTGTCAGTATAGTGTGAAAAATGCCTCATTTTTACACTATATTTACATCTATTTTAATACTGTATTTTTTCTCACCAAAGAAAAACCATCCACAGACTGCATTTCTGATTCATGAGAAACTGATTCATCTGGGAAGTGATTTTGCTGAAACACCAACTACTCTGCTCATTTCAAAACTGACACGGAGGCCAGCCAGAGGAGAACTGGGGAGAAGTGGAACTACCTGGTCAGTAGCGTAAAGAGAGAGCAGGTCTTCCCCTCAGGCAGTTCGCTTTGCTTGTTTTAAGAAGCCCTTGTACATGTGGTGCACATCTGAATCCCAACCTTGTAATAGTGCCTCTGACGTCCATTGAAGGAATGCTACATTACTTTCAGTGCAGTCGAATTGAACAAATGTTTCTGTGTGCTTCATGCCTATTGTAAAAGCTTAGGTCAAATAGTTGAATGAATGACGCTTGTGCATATGTTCAAACGTCTTTTATAATAGGATGACGGCAGACGATTTGTGAGTATATGTCTGTATATATATGTGTGTGTGTGTGTGTGTGTTTCGTGTGTGTGTGTGTGTGTTTGTATAGAAGCATAGGATATTGTCCAAGCCAATTAAAACTGCATATTTATTTAAATTCTGTATAAAAAAAAAATCCCTAAAACTCCAGATGCTCTTAAGTCCTCTCACGAAACAGTTGATTATGTTTAGGAGTGGAGGGGAAGGGGGCTTAGTACAATTATAACTTCCAATAGTTTTCCTCCAAGAAGTGCCACAACAGAAATTAATCACTATGGCAACGGTACGTTTTTATGAATGTTAAATTAAAAAACTACACAAAATAAAACACATTTGGTGTGTACACAGATAATGATGTCTACTAAGATATTTGTCATAGACTGATTTTGTTTGGTGTTAAGGATCTGTGAAAGAAGAAATGCAATCACAAGCCTTTGAACTCATTTCATTTCTGTGATGTAGTGCGGAAGTCTATGTTTAGTTTTAAATACTTAATAAGAACATAAATTCACTGGTGTCAAATTTTACTTGCAAAGTGTGCAACTTTAGGTCTGTTTTGACTGCAGGCACTGTAACACAGGCACATACACTCAGGCATTCTCTTTCTCTCACACACACACATACACACACACATACACACACACAAAGAACACACACATCACACAACACTTGTTCAAATAAACCATAGGCAGAATAGGAGAAAGACAAGCAGGTACTGTTTCAATAGCCAAAAAAGAAAGCCAGGTTGTAATTAAAGGATATTTTAAATCACTGTCTTAACTTAGATTTGTCAGAGGTTTATGTCTAAAGAACATACACTGCTGAAATAACCCAAATACTATGACTCATTTGGGAACTCGGGTAAATCTTTAAAAGCTCAAAAAGTGGGCACTCTGACTGCATGAAAATATATTCACTGTGTGTGTGAGTGTGTGTGTGTGTGTGTGTGTGTGTGTGTGTGTGTGTGTGTGTGTGTGTGTGTGTGTGTGTGTGTGTGTGTGTGTGTGTGTGTGTGTGTGTGTGTGTGTGTGTGTGTGTGTGTGTGTGTGTGTGTGTGTGACATATTTTTAGCTCTCCAGAGGGGGAAAAATCCCCATCCCCTGTCAACTTTGTGTTAACATCTTAAGCCAAAGAAAAGTCAAGTGTAAGAAGGGCAGACATTACTGCTGGTTACCAGCATATTTCAATGCGGTGCTGACAACTTCTGCAGCAGCCTCAGAGGGCTCCGAAACGTCCAGGGGATGGAGGTAAATATAAAGTAGGCAGGTAAATGAAGAAGTAAATAAAGAAATAAGCTGACAAACAAAAACCCCTCATTGAGAGTGGAGAGAACTCTGTCCAAGTTTATTTGGCTGGAGAGCGGCGGTGTCTTCCTGTCAGCTGTGCCGTTGCGGCTGCCTGTAGGCTTTAGGTTTTAGTGTGCCGTGCCGGGGCAGACTGTCGCCTGCAGTGGTTATTCAAAGGTTATTTTCGACAACCCACGGGGGTCACCGTGGAGACCCGCTGTCTGTGGGCTTGTCTTTCACTCACGCCCATCTGTCCCTGCACTGTCTGCACAGTAAAAACAGCTGAGTGGGCAGCAGATCCTCTCCTGCCTTGGTCAAGGACAGATTTCAGCTGCCATCTTGGTCCTTGCTGCTATACACAAATTACTATTGCATTGTGAAGACATCATATTCAATAAGTGTATGGGTGTAGGTATGTGTGTGTGTGTGTGTGTGTGTGTGTGTGTGTGTGTGTGTGTGTGTGTGTGTGTGTGTGTGTGTGTGTGTGTGTGTGTGTGTGTGTGTGTGTGTGTGTTTCTATGTGGCTGTCTGTGTGTTTGTGTCTAAGTGTGCGCACACTCACGAGCATGTAAAGAAATTATGTTAAATGTTTGCTTGTTTGCTTGGTTGTGTGTGTGTGTGTGTGTGAGTGTGTGTTTGAGTGTGTGTGTGTGTGTGAGAGAGAGAGAGAGACTGTGTGTGTGTGTGTGTGTGTGTGTGTGTGTGTGTGTGTGTGTGTGTGTGTGTGTGTGTGAGAGAGAGAGAAAGTGTGTGTGTGTGTGTGTGTGTGTGTTTGAGTGTGTGTGTGTGTGTGTGTGTGTGTGAGAGAGAGAGAGAGTGTGTGTGTGTGTGTGTGAGAATGTGTGTGTGTGTGTGTGTGTGTGTGTGTGTGTGTGTGTGTGTGTGTGTGTGTGTGTGTGTGTGTGTGTGTGTGTGTGTGTGTGCACTCATAAGCATGTGCCTGCACATTAACATCAAAGCTGGAAAACTGCCATTCCCTAAAGTGATGGTCCATGAAGGTTATCCCAAGGTCCATTTTCAAATTAAAGGAAGGTTAGCAATACCACTGGGCAACTGGATAGTTCTATGTGAAATTATCAAAGTAGAAATACTGCCAGAGGGAGAAAGGTTGATGTTTGGACATCCAGTACTGAGCAAATTGTGTTTCTTGACTCATTTGGTCCATTGTTTACACTTCAATAAACAACAAATAACAAACCGTGAGCTGCAAGCCTTTCAGCCCTGTGGAAGGTGTCTCACATCTGATGCACAGCAAAGAAGCTGATTCAAGGGAATCTAACAGTTAAACTGGAGTGAGAGGCATTGGGAAATCTCACAGTGGGCAAACTGCTCCTCGGAGTGTCCAACTCAAATGTTATTGTTCACTGAGCTGTGGTCATCTGCTGGGTTTGTTGACATTTCACCAAATGAAAATAAAGAAATCGACTTTAAAGAAAAAATTGCTGTAAGCTCTGTCCTTCTGTAGTGTCTCATCTCAAACTGGAGCTGAAGCCACCGAGCTTGAAGCAAGAGCACTGTTGGTGTTTCTCAAAATGAAAAGAAAGAGACTCTGTCCTCTGTCCCCTGTCACTCGGCGGTTACTCTGTCGCTCACAAGCTGATGGCACGTCGTGAGTGAGAGAGCGAGCCAGCGAGAGGCAGAAACGTGAGCACAAGACGCAGCCTCTCCCTCTGTGGCGCAGGCGGCCCAAGCAGCGGCCAGGACTCAGCGCGTTCAGCTCTTTCAAACCAAAACCAACACACAATGTCACCCTTTGTGCTAGTAAGTAGTCTAGTAAGTAAGGCGCTAGTAAGTAGTTTCGCACATGAGTATAAGCGCACACATATCTATACTTTCCCCTTATATTACAGCAAGCCACTTTTTTCCCTCTTCCTGCCACTGGCTTTTTAGGAGCACTTTAATAGATGTAAAAAGGTGTTTTTTTTTCGTCACCTGTTTTGACTGTGCCGTTTAATTGACTCCATGGCCTAAATATAGCGAGGCAGCACACCCCAATCAGTAGCGGGACAAATTTATCAAGTTGTAAATCCACGTCATTCCGTGTTAGCAACACTTCACATTACAAGTGTCAGCTACGCGGCCAAAGCCACAATCTATTGTGGTCTGCAGCTGCTACCTATGTCGTAATTCTGTCAGACGTCAATATGCCAGAGACCAATTACAGGGGAGTGGGTCGGCAGAATGCAAATGTGAGCTCGATGAGAAGCGATTATTCTGCCCTCCCACCCCACTCCACTCTTCATCAGGTCTTTGGTGGGTTGTCGGCAGGGATGGGGGGGGGGGGGGGGGGTGTATGAGGGGTTTTAAGAAAACAGAATGCGAAGGAGACACGCAGCAGAGAGAGGCCCCCTCCCCTGCAGACAGTTTGCAGGCCCCAGGTCTGGATTCTGTCATGGCTGAGTATCAGCTTTACTGTTAGCTCACCTGGCACACCTCTGATAAAAGCTAGCTTTCCCCTGCAGAATGAAAAACACAATGTGCAAGCTAGAACCTTCTTGTGCTCTTGGCTAGAACCGTCTAGTTCTTGTCTCTAAAGAAGGAATCTAATGCTGAAATGGAGGCACCCTAGAATCCTCATATGAGGGTGTTTTTGTGGAAGTAATCGACCCTTCAACTTTATACTTGAGCTGAAAACATCTGTTTGGTGGAATGAAAGCTTTTATGCTGACAGATGTCTGTGCTGAAAAGGTTCTAAATAGAACTGTTTGCCCTTTCAAGAATTCATCGAGAACCTTTTTTTCTCACCAAGAGTGCACTCCAAAAAGTCCACTTGAATCCTACATACTGTACTGAAGTTTGTTTAGAGAATGGAATTAGAATGAACCCTAGAATCCAGAGGTAATCATATTTCAACTTCAACATTGTAATTGCTGTAGCATGTGTCAGGAATGAGAGGAGTTAGCATTTTTGCTAGCTTCATTCCAGAACCCTTGAGGGAAATATCACCCTGGCTACCCCAAGGGTGAGAGACCGTAAACACCAGATTAACTTTTCATTCTGGGATTCCAAGATTCCGTGACCATTGTTCGATTTACCACATATTACATTCTGGAATCTTTTTGTAATGGCCTGGTAATCGCATATTTATCTAGTGACATAATATTATGCACAGCTAGAAGATGAATTTTGTTTATTTGTGCAGTTCTGTTTTACAAGCAGGGCTTCATTCCTTTTTAAAAACCTCAGTAATCAAAGCTGAGGGTTTGGTTGGTGAAAGTGCCTAATTTCACTTCCCCAACAATAGTCTGGCAACATACAGAGAAACATGAGCATAGAAAATGGACAACCAAATCTATCTCAAAAGCACACATTTGCACGAAGGACTGTTTTTACAGTGGGGTTCTATAACTTGCTATATCATGCTTATAATGCACTTGCAAGAAATTTGACTGCACTCAATTTGTGATTCTATCCTATATTTAGCTCCCCATAATAACACAGGCATGTGCTCAAGGACAGTGAAAGATTATTTCTGGGCCAGAAAACAATATGGGGTAAGCTAATATATTCATTCTCACAAATGTAACCCCACATAAATACATACCTTAAGAGTTTACATGGTTTACATGAGGGACCACCGCAACACGGCTCAGCTTTTAACAAAAACAACACAAACTTAATCGTACGCATTTATTCATTACAAAATTAAACACCATAACAAAATGTATGTCATAAAACATGTGAAACACACATGAATACATTATATGCACTGTTATAAATACAACATTTACATTACCAAAAAAAACTCACATAGCTGTGGACCAGAAACATAGCTGTTGAGAGAAAATAGGGATTCATTGGATCTTTAGAGGACAAGAAGGACTTAACAAACACCACAATGTACCTGTTACTCCTGACCAGCAGGAGCATGGAGTAGCCACCACGCCTCTTCCCATGATGCATTTCCACCAGGTCAGTTTCCATGACAGCCATTTTGAAATGGCACACCTGTACATACAGGACATCTGCACGTGTGCAGATCCTGCCACCCCTCCCTACAAATTCCACTAGGAACAGGTCACTGGTGTAGAGCGAGGTGTTGACAAATCTGGTGCAGAGCTCAAGACGGAGCTGCTGCGTACAACATCCACAGAGACGTTTGGCCAAACTGTAAATTCCCAAGTGCTGGATGCATAAGCCCTATACTGTTCCAGCTTTTGTAACAACAAACATAACACAACATTACATTTCACTTTATTGCTTAGGAATAAATTGATGTGACGTAATTTGGATTGAACTTATTTAAACACACACACACAGACACAGACACAGACACACACACACACACACACACACACACACACACACACACACACACACATACATACAACACATATACATAAACACGCTCATCTACACACACACACACGCACACGCGCACACAGACACACACGAACACACACACCTGCACACACACGCGTGCGCAGCCACATACAGTACTCTTAGCAGCACTAATGTACATACACTTTGTGATACAAAATATAGAAAAATAACTGAATTTTAATTCATTCTCCACTTATTTCTAAAACACAGAAACAATGGACACAACAGCTAATTAAAAAACTAAAACAGAGAGAAAAACATGTGCCATACCGTGAGACATAAATGACAAAGACTATAGACTCATAACATTACAGTTAAGTGCTAACACATAGAAATTCCAAACACAATGGGTGATCTGACAATGGGGTTACATGACTATGAGATCTGCCTAACCCAGTAAAAATACAACACATTCCTTGCCCTTCAACAGCACCAGAGGAGAGGAGACACTTTGAGGAGTCTCTTCTCTCTTTGCAAGTGAATACTAAACGGGTAACCAGGAGAGACCCTTCCCAGAAGTGTTTTGTTTTTTGTTTGTTTGTTTGGGTCAAGTGTTCTTTACTCAGTCAACATCATCAAAGCTCCCAGTGACCTGGCCTTGGGGGATAAACCGGCCAGCTGTGCCTTCACCGCAGGCTAAATTACAGCTTCACCACCGCACCGTCCATCCGGCGACTGACCACAGTTTCTGCACGCGCTCAGATGACGGCGAATACCCTAAATGCCTTGGCTCCTGGGGGGTTCTGCAGACTGGAGGAGAGAGAGAAAGAGAAAGAAGAAAATCCATGTAATAAGTTGCTGAGGAAGGACATTACAATAGCACTGTCCACTGTATAGTGTGACCACAGACACGTTACTGAAGGACCCAGAGCACATAGTTTAAGGTCACTTGTGAAAGCCAATGATTATTGTAAACCCCAACAGCTGCTGTGTGGATTCATTGCTTCCGCCCGTGTGAATCTAAAAACTGTGCGTTACATTTGCTGAGTAGGCAGAATAGTGTGCGTATGATCAGTGGTACTATATGTGCAGACACACACACACACACACACACACACACACACACACACACACAACTCCACCTTCCATCTTAGCACAGACACGCGTACACACACGCACACACACAGATATGCACTTGTGCTCACCCCCCCCCCCCCCACTCACACCCACATACACACATACAAACCCACCTACCACCTTACAGCACACAGACACACACACACAGATGATTCACTCATGCTCAACCCCACTGCACACACACACACACACACACACACACACACACACACACACAAACCCACATACCACCTTAAAGTACACACACACACACACACACACACACACAAACCTGCATACCACCTTATACCACATGCCACACACACACGCACACACACACACACGCTCAACCCTGGCGATAAGGCAGCGCTGGCACTGTTTGGCCCAGTGTTGTGAGGTAATCGGCTGTGGTTTGATGAGATTACAGGGAGACAGGCGGCTCCTTTCCCTGCCCTCCACGCTCACGCACAGAGCCAAAGCGCCTGAGAGAGACCCGTACGCACACGTGCTGGCCACGCAGGCCCACAACCACATGGCCTAAACTCTGTGCACTCACCTCCACTGTGTGTGTGTGTGGGTGTGTGTGTGTGTGTTTGTGGGGGGGGGGGGGGGGTTGTGTGTAAGTGCATGCCTGTGTGTGTCTGTGTGTGTGTCTGCACATACCTCTTTAAACACCTTGGCTAGGGACGACAGACAGAAAATAGCCTTTTGGCTAAATCTGGCATGTCAACCGTCTATTAATTCGATTAATTCTATTCTAATACTGTTCTATTAATTCGCAATGTTCCTTACAAAATAAACGGAACTAAACTAAACCACATACTCTGGTGCTGTGTGCTCAGGAAAGATACAGACCTGCATGGTTATGTGTGTGTAGAATTCATAGACAAATGTGTGGTTTGTGCTGAAATCACCTGTTGTCTATCAGGCTCTGGCCAGAAGAAGAGTAGGTATTTAAAGATAATTGGTTCATTAACTACTAGAGAATCTCCATCCAAGCTGTGCCTCAACTTCACCTTAGAGAATGTGTAGGTAGGACTTACAGACTAGAAGAGTGCAATTCACCAGCTGTTGTTTTATGCAGTGTAAAAACTGATGACAGTGTAGGTATCTGTCATGACATATTTATGACATGGTTACGTCAATCTTATAACAGAGACTTTGAGTGAGTTTTAGCTTTCTTTATGGTAGGTAAATCACATGGTTTGGTACAGCACTAATTGAATGTTAAGGCTTCATATTATATAACTACCAACCCTAGTGTGATAGTGACATCACATTGCAGATGACATTAAAGGCTCATATCTGTTGGATAGCATGGACTGAGGTAAATGTATGGTATTTCACAGAGGATCTTGTTTTTCTGTGACGGACAATGGAACACTCGTTACCTTTCTGAGTAGATGCCGTTTTGGTAGGAGGCGAAGTACTGTCTCTTCTTGTCCACAGGCATCACATCAATGTATCCTCCCGACTCGTTCTTTATCACGCCGGCATGGACCGCCGCTCTACAGATGCTCGATTTCTGAAAGCAATGACCAGTTAAGGCGTGAGATAAATGATGATTTTTTTTTTATTCATGCTGAATTTATGATTCCGTAGCCATGCTTACATCTGAGTAAGTGCCGGTCCCGATGACTCGAGATATCCGGGCGTTTTCTTGCATACAGTTGCGTGGGCAGTATATTCTGCAGGAGCAAAACAGGTTCATGCACTTAAATGACAGTAACATCCAAAATTGTCTTTTTTAATACAACGATTAGATAAAACCTTTAAAATGCTCCTTAAAAGTAAACGCTGAGTGAGCTAATAGACACAGACTTTATGCTTATGTGTTCTGCAATGGTTTTATGTGCTTATGTGCTTTCCAGTAGACTGGATGTAACATATGAAGAGTTCCAGTGGAAACACTAGGCACCGTGGGATAACAGGATGATGAATATGTCACTGAATGAATGGCAGCTCACCTGGGGCAGTGCCTGGCGGGCTTCTGGTAGGGACACAGCATGGCAACAGTCGTCTCACACGTGACAACTTTCACTGCAAGACAGGAAACTGAGCATGAGTGTGTGCCTGTGTGTGTCTGTGTGTACGAGTGTGTGTGTGTGTGTGTGTACGAGTGTGTGTGTGTGTGTGTGAGAGAGAGAGAGATAGACAGATAGATAGATAGATTGAGAGAGAGAGAGATAGAGAGAGAGAGTGAGTGAGTGAGTGAGTGTGTGTGTGCATGTGTGTGTTCGGTAGGGGGTTCGTCTGGCTGTTCTGGCAACAAGGCGGCCGAGACGGTTATTATTGGAGCCCTGCGGCGCAACGCACCTGTCACTTTTGACACCGTGAACGCGTTGGCACTCTGGTATTTCCTGTGGATGACAGATCCTATTAGTTAAGCCTGCTATCACATGGAGTCTGGCTGCTATTGCAGTTTGCTGACAGGCTATAGTGGCATGGCGCTGATTTACCCCAGGGACTGCACTCCATTTTTGTGGGATTTGATGAAAAACTCCTGTCTTCCCTGTCTGGAGACATCCATCCAGCCTCCATCATTGTCAATGACTCCGTAATGCAAACCAGTTCGGCAAATACTGGATTGCTATAAATAAAAACACAAAGCCATTCAATATTAAGTCATAACATTGAGCATCACATCAACAGTGCATTCATGCTGAGGCTCCAAATGCAGCCCTCACCATTTCGTAGTACACGGTCCCGACGACTTTTGCTTTCGCATCTAAACAGCCAGCTGGACACTCGTACCTGCAGCGACAGAAAATACAAGTCTGTTGAAAAAGCATGTTGATGAGAAACTCTACACACTAGCCTAGTTTCTTTTCTCCCCTCGAGACCCCCTTTGCTTCAGTGTAACATGCATTACCTGTTGCAAGGCGTTCCCTTGCACTGATCACGAAGCTTTGTGTCACAGGTCACAAGCTGGGCTGAAAAAGAGCAGAGAACAGGTGCTTTAGCTGACTAAGCTCCAACATGCTGTTTTTACAGCCTAACACCCCACCTCCACCCCACCCCATCCCTCCCCACCCCAGCCCTCCTCTCCTTGTTCTTCTTCCCTCCGTGGAGCCCAGGGGCTGTTAAAGGCAGGCCTGTATGCTTGTGATGCCACGGAGCGAAGGGAGGAATTCCTGCTCTGAGGTTAAGAGTGAAGTCTCAGCTTTCAGACGGGGCCTCCTCCTCAACACAGGAGAGGAAGCAATTTAAGACCCACCGGCTTTCAGCCCACCAAAAGAAAACACACACACACACACACACACACACACACACACACACTTACACACTCACAGACATGCACGCACACTCTTACACACTCACACTCACAGACATGCACACACAAACACACACTTATACTTACACACACAGAGACACACAAACACACACTTGCACTTGCATAAACACTTTCACACACACACACACACACACACACACACACACACACACACATGCACAAGACTGATCTAACAAAAATATCTCAACCTAAAAAAGGTGATTTGATATATTAAGTGTAGAGAGAATATTAGAAAGGGAAGATTTTTAGTAGTAGGTAAAACATCTTTGCTTGTGAAAAGCTAGCATTCTTCAGTCTAGGCCAGTGTTTCTGATTGTGTGCCACAATACCCCTTCACTTTGAGTCTGAAACACTAGACAGAATAAACACCAGCGGAGCAGAGCACAGCAGAGCAGAGCAGGCAGGGAGGCAGGCAGGCGGGCCGGATGTGGCACTTACACATCTGCTGGGTGCTCACCACCTCGTTCCTGTCCAGCTCCTCACTGGGGGGCCTGGTGGGGGGCTGCAGTCGGGGACGTTGCCGGGGTTGGGGCTGGGGCTGGGGCTGGGGCTGAGGCTGGGGTACTTGGGTGCGGGGGGGCGCCTCGGGTTCGATGGAGTTGTTTTCCTCCCTCTCCTCGGGGGGAACACGCCTGGCTGTGCCGTCGTCTATAAAGCAGGAAGTTGACACTGATTTTACATGCACTCATATAAGGCTAGTAGCCACATGACAATGGAAACAAAGAAATATTATTTATTAGAGATAGTATTTATTTAAATGATCTCAGTAGAGTCTGTATGTTTTCTTCCTGGAAATCCAACCCTGTCACCATGCTCTTGTTAGTATTATCTATATCTACCAGCGGAGGTACAGGAACACAGTGGTCTCTACCTTGGGTTGATGAGTGAATCTGCACACTCTGCACACTGACAGTACCTTTGTAGCACAGGTTGTCTCTGCAGCCTCCTCCATAACTGGGTGGGCAGGCCGAGCACGGGGAGCCATGTTTATACGGCGCATGGCCCCACCAGTTCCCCCTGCACGGATCAATGAACACACACCACCCAATCAGTTCCAACTGTAACACAGAATTACTTTGTAATTTCATCTTTTTATATTTGAATATGTGTGTGTTGGGGGGGGGGGGGGTGCTTATGGAATAAACGTTGCATAGCAAAGGAGAGACGAGTTGCTTACTTGGGCGAGTAATTGCAAACCAAATAAACAGCCTTAGACCAGATCTGGCCCCAGACGTTCATGTCGTAGCACAAATTGATGGCACAGCCGATCCGGTTACTGGTGGCCCAGACGAGCTGAAAGCACACAGACACCCACCCAGAGCAAAAGGGTATGAGCACAGAAAAAAAAAAAAAACCTTCTCCAACAAGAGTTAAAATAAAATAAACATTTGCTTTTCCATGGTTTGGTTTTTCCATGCAGTAAATCTCATTTTAATTGCTGAGCCAACAAGCAGAAATGTAATCATGGAAATTTTACTATTTTAATTTTATTCGTGTGTACTAATCTGTGCATACTGGTTCAGAACACTGGAGTGTTACTTGAGCAAATGATCTGGTGTGTAAATTGTTCTCCAGCAGGGCTAATTTTACACCTCTAAGTATACCTTAGAGGAATGTGTGTTATATACCTTAGAGGAATGTGTGTAATAGTACACCAAAGTATTGACATGTTTGCAGTGTTACTCCAGCCATGTTGATTTTATGTATACCTACCTGAGAGTAATGTTTATGTTACTCCAGGACTGTTGATCTTGTCTATAACTTAGTGGAACGTATGCAATAG